>NW_006239028.1:765483-776324 GCF_000226075.1 Solanum tuberosum | reverse complement strand
AGGCTGAGTTTTGCCTTTTCTAAGAGAACAAACGGAATAATGAAAAAATTTAAAGAAAACGCCAACACCTGGGCTCGAACCTGGAACGCTGAGGCAACTTTGCACAACCTTAACCGCTGGGCTGTCAACCTTTATTGTGTCAAGGTTGTGCAACAGTTAGTATATATCCAAAAAAATTGATATTTAGTATATATATCCGTAAAAATTTTCCGACGAAGGTTGTTCATCTGACCACCCTTGCCATGTCATAGCTCCGCCCCTGATAATAACATACTGAGTGTAGTCCTACAAGTGGGGTCTGGGGAGGGTAGTGTGTAGGCAGCTTTACCCCTAGTCCCCTACCTTGTGGAGGTAGAGATGCAGTTTCCGAAGGACCGAGGTCCAACTATAACTGCATATAAGAGTAGTATTATGTGGTGGTTTTTTAGGTGTTTGGGATGTAGGCAAGTGAGAATTGCTTCCAGGGAGGGTATTGTGTACACAACCTTACCCCTACCTACCTTGTGAAGGTAGAGAGGCAGTTTCTGAAGGACTGAGGTCCAAGTAACAGCATATAGGAGTGGTATTAAGTGATTGTTTTTTATGTTTTTGGGATTTAGGCAAGTGAGAATTGCTTGTGCCAGGGTTCTTGAATGTTGTTGTGTTTATTAGTATTGTCTAAGAGTGTATATATGTGATATTGTTACTTGGATGGGATTTCTTGTCTATGAGGTCTAGTATCTGTATTCCTAATTGAAATTTGAGGAACATGGATGGCATACTGCAACTAATTATAAAAGAAGAATTTGTTCGTGCTTGGTTCATAAGAAAGAAATAGATTTGATCGTGAGAGTTTGTTGAAGACATAATGAAATATATAAAAGTGTGTTGTCCTGATGGACCTTTAGATGAGATGATCACACAATTCAATATTTGTGTAGGCTATGTGTACTCCTAGTTGTTTAGATGCTATTGTGGTGTCAATCTGAAAGCTAGTTTTAGAAATTTGGTTTCCAAATTTGTTGGTATAAGATTATTTTGGACTTATGCAGTTCCCATACTAGTATTGGCAGGGTATTTTTTTTTCTAATGTGAAAAATAAATGACCAAAGTAACTCAATATTTCCTCATAATTTTTGAAATCCTTGGCCATTTTATTGTTTGACTGGTTTCTAGCTTTTTTTCTTTTGGGTTTAACCATCTAATGTCTGATACTCATAGCCCGACTAGTTTAGATTCGTGTTGCATAGGACCATTAAATGGGGAAGCACTCCCTACCTAGGGGTTCCCCTCCTGAGGCTCGAACCTATGACCTCTAGTTAAAGGCCGGGTATCCCATCCATTTCACCACACCTTTGATGTTAGACTTTTTACTGTGATTTCTTAGCTTTTCTTTTACCAATGTAAGATATCAAAGAAGAGAACCTTGCATTATATGTGAAAAAGGAATTGAATCTTTTACAGGCATGGGTGATGTGTAGACTAGAATGGATTGTTTTTTGATAGCAAATGCTTCCTCTGAATATGAAATAGCTTTACTGAACTGAGCAATGTAAAATATTCTCCATTGCTAGATGACACTATTACTCTTTGCGGAATAAGATAGTTTTTTTGTTTGGTTGTAATTCTTGCAGATACTTGTAAAAAATATGAATAATTGTATTTTCTACATTTATAGCATGTGATTTCGATTAGTTTTTCTTTTATGTCATTGATTTTTGGTTTTGTAGTAGATGCTATACTTAAAGAACATACTTCATAGTCTAATGTATGGAAACGCGACTGTCTGCACTACACGTGATTTTGTTATTCTACCGGATAGTATGAATTTCTCCTTTTTGTTTTCCTCGAGTAGTTTACTGATGATTATAAGACATGCAAAATATGTTAACAAAAAGGAGTAGAAGTAAACCTTAAAAAAGGAGTAGAGGAAGTGTGCAAAAATTCAAAGTGCTTATTTCAAACTAAACTGTCATTTTGAAATATAGATGTTTTATATGGATTCTTCATTAATCATTATCATCAATATACATGTTTGAATGGTTGTGACATGGGTATGGTTAGTTCGTGTAGATTCTTCAGATACCATCAAAATTAGTGAAAAGTCTATATGAACACATACAAGATACTTATGCACATCATAGGCAATAATAAATCTTTGAATTAGCTATAAACTAAACCAATACCATTACGGTCAGAATACAAATAAATAATTGAAAGTCATAATTGTAAGTGATACAACTTAAAGTACTGGCAAAAAGAATTGAGATACAACTTAAAGTACAGGCAAAAAGAATTGAGATACAACTTAAGGTAAAATTCGAACTTCTATAGGATTTTTCCTGATAACGGTGATTTTCCGGCCATTTTGAGCCACCTGTTACGTGCTAAATCCACCAGTATAGTTATCTGGTAACTGTCTACCAAAGCTTAGACTAATGGGAAGAAGTCACCTAACATTCTTTGTCTTTGCTAGGATTTGATCCCAGAAATCCCATGAAAACAACTTCATTGACAGTACCCTGGGTGTTTTTAACTTCTATTGTATTATGTTATTTAAAGAAAAGGAGTATAGCAGATATTTGATATGGGCAAAAAAGAATCTCACATGAAGTCATTTCTCCAAAAGGTAGTGAATGTGATGAAAGAAAAGAAATTTGGCAAACCAAAAAGTTTTCAGCTTAGGGAGAAATTTAGGGAACCAAAAAACCTGAGGATGTGGTTTACATTATTGGCTACTAGGCTTATGAATCATAACTGTGGTTCGCATGCCATTAGCAATGGTATCACATCATTGTTGTCCTTGAAACGTTCTATGTTCTTGTTTCTTACAATAGATAATATTTTTGGGTGCAAACACAGTGCAGTTTTAATGATGGGGTGATTGAAGCATGTATAGCAGGATGATAAAAACGTGAGGACTGAATTAAGAGGAAGATAAAATACAGTTATCCCTGCTTGAACGCCCTTGCATAGCTTTCTGATATGATGCTTAAGTTTGTAAGCGGCCTTTATCCTATTCATTTCTTTAGAATATGCTCAGGTATGCGTGTTAGTTCTGGCAGTGCTTTTGTTGGCACTGTTCAGCTGCAGGTTCATGGCCTTTTAGTGCCTGATTTGTAATTAACATCTTGTACACTTCTCAATGTCAAGGACGTGATCCACTCTGGACAAAATATTAATCCTACTCCCTTCTTATTACAAAGCCGTCAATTTGTTCTGTACTCTATTGATATTTGCATGCAAAACCCTTTTTCTGAGATGAATAACATTGCCACGTGAGAGGTAATCTCTGAGCAATTTCATCTCTTGTGAGGAAAGAAAATAGTTCTTTTCTAACTATTCGGCATAAGGTGTTTGTTTTTTTTTGAACTTGGTAACTTTGTATTATATCACAAAACAGTACATGGGTCGTACTGTAACCTTATATACAAGAGTACTCCTGATTTCACTTCTCTACGTCTAAATTGAGTCTAACACATCAATAATAGAGACAGTGTCATTAGAGTATAACTGATTACACCAAAAGACTAAAAGTAAAATGCAGTTTAGTTTAACTTTCTGCACATTGTTCTCTATGCTCTCAAAACATCTTGAATTCCTTTCTTTCCAAACAGCCCACCAGATAGCCCCCGGGATAATTCTCCATCTACCTCTATCCTTGGCATCGGGATAATTCTCCATCTACCTCTATCCTTGGCATCGGGATAATTCTCCATCTACCTCTATCCTTGGCATGTACACCTGCTTCCTCCCAGCATAGTAATGCCTCAGCCACCTTCCTGGGCATTGTCCAGGAGATGCCTTTGAGGCTTAGGAATATTCTCCACAGATGATGGGTGTACTTGCTAGCCCACCAGATATGGTTAACAGTCTCAGATGTTTCACCACATAGGAAGCACCTAGAACACAGGGTTCTCCCCCTCTTCATAACATTGTCCTGTGTAAGGACTGCTTCCTTAGCCATTGACCAGACAAAAAAGGAGACTTTGTGAGGGATTCTGCTCTTCCATATTTGCTTCCAAGGCCAACTTGAGCACTGTTGATCTGTCTGATCCATCAACTTGTAGGATTTGTTGACTTTGAACACTCCCTTGTCATCTCCTGTCCACCATAATTTATCCTCACCTGGCTGTAGTCCCGTGAAAGTGTTCACAGTGTTTAAGAATTCAGCAACTCTCACTATTTCCCAATCATTAAGGTTTCTTCTGAAAATGAAATTCCATCCTTGTGGTGACCAAAGATCTGCTATAGTACTTTGTTGAAACATGATTAGGTTGTAGATGTCTGGAAAGAGATCTTCAATGTTGCCTTTCTCCTGCCAAATGTCCTTCCAAAATCTGGTCTTATTCCCATCCATTACTTTTGCCTTTGAGTTACTTTTAACTTCATTCCACAAGCTTCTGATGGACCTCCAGAGGCTAACACCATAAGGAGTGGTTACATCTTTAGTTATCCAGTTGTCCTCTTCTTCATATTTAGCTCCAATTACTTTCCTCCATAGCATCTGGTTGTTGTTTGCATACTTCCACAACCACTTCATACTAAGAGCCTTGCTTTGCAATTTCAAATTCTTTATTCCTAGACCTCCATTTTCCTTGCTTGTCATGACTTCTTCCCATTTAACCAAATGAAAACTTTTCTTTTCTTTGTTGCCTTGCCACAAAAAATTCCTCCTGATACGATCCAACCTCTTAATGACCCCTGGTGGGATAGGAAACAGGGACATCATATAGGTTGGCAAAGCATCAAGTACTGAGTTAATAAGGGTCAGTCTACCCCCCTTTGATAAGTACTGAGACTTCCACTTGGCCAATTTCTTCTCACACTTCTCAATCACACTATTCCATGTCTATGGACTTGGATTTGGCCCCCAAAGGCATTCCCAAGTATATAGTAGGCAGAACTCCTATTTCACCACCCAGAATTGATGCTAAACAACTCATGTTGTTTACTTCATTTATAGGATACATCATACTCTTCCTCCAGTTGATATGCAAACCAGAAATACCTTCAAATAAGACCAGAATCACTCTTAGATACTTCAGTTGTTCTTCCTCAGCATCGCAGAAAATCAAGGTATCATCTGCATATTGCAAGTGTGTGACTTCTAGTCTCTCAGTACCTTCTCTGGCCACATCAAAACCCCTTATCCATCCTCTCAAGTTAGCAGCTTTTATCATGTTGTTTAAACCCTCCATAGTGATCAGGAATAAAAAAGGTGACAAGGGATCCCCTTGTCTGAGACCCCTTTGGGTTTGAAAGAAACCTGCAGGGTTACCATTGATGAGTACTGAGAATCTTTCAACCATTTCTGCCCAAAACCTATCAGGTTCAACATCTTCATTAAGTATTTCCAGTTAACATGGTCATAAGCTTTCTCTATATCCAACTTACAAAGGACACCTGGCTTCTTTTGGTTATTTCTGGAGTCAACTGCTTCATTTGCAATCAAAACTGCATCCATTATTTGTCTCCCTTTAACAAAAGCCATTTGTTGTGAGTCTACCAACTTGTCCACCACCCTTTTCAGCCTCTCAGTAAGAACTTTGGAGATAAGTTTGTAGATGCTACCAATTAGACTAATTGGCCTGAAGTCCCGCAACTCCTTGGCACCTTTCTTTTTGGGTATAAGAGCTATAAAAGTTGCATTGAAACTCTTCTCAAAAACTTCATGTTCATAGAAGTTTTGAAAGGTGTCCATGATGTCTTGCTTTACCACATCCCAACATTTAATAAAAAACCCCATAGTAAAACCATCTGGACCTGCTGCTTTGTCAACAGCACATAACTTCAGACATCTCAGCACTTCACTTTCCTCAAAGTTGCTTTGTAGAGCTTGATTATCTTCTTCTGTTAGGACAGGACATTGCACATTTATGTACTCAGGTCTCCACTGAGATGATTCCTGGCATAAGGTGTTTTTTTAAGTCTGATATATTTACCAGACTTCCCTACTTAGCCCTTAAAGATAGCAGCAGCAGAAAGATGGAGTACACCTCATCCTTCTGAGCTTTTTTCTTTTTCTTTTTCTGTCTTATGGTTTCTTCGGCTTTTGTTTTTCTTTTTTAATTCTTGTGCAGATCATGTTAGATCATCTCATGTTCCGGAAGTTGTGGATTTATTTCTCTGTTTAGGAAAAATAGTTAGAAATACTAATTGAATGAAGTACTTAGGTTAGTCTTTTGAACCCATTTAAGTTGCATCTTGGTACTACTGTACGTGTTTTGTGATCTTTTGCTTGATGTGTGTTAAGATCTGAATTGAAAAGGTCATGGTGGGAGCGCTGCTCCTAAAAATGGGCCCTGCAATGCGCAGCTCTAAATTAGTTGGGCTCCAATGCGAGTACCAGACACGGGTGGAAAACCAATGAAAAAAGATTTGATTGCATCATTGATATAAAGTTTAACTTTGTGAATAAAACGGGTCACATATTACTGGTAAACTACAGTGTTCATTAGTTTTAATGATCAGTAAATTTAATATTCATCATCAGTGTTTTAAAAGGCAGGGGCGTGAGGCGAGGCGCTTTACTTAGTTTAGGGTGAGGTGTAAGCCTCGAGACGTGGGGCGTAAGCCTTAAGGATCTTTAAATTTTTAATTTATAATATCATATAATAATAGAATAATGCAAAATTATAAAAATACATCAAAGTTTGAAATAATTGCGAACATGATTAATGAAACTCACAGAAAATAAAACTTCTAACATGATTATACAAGTATAAGTAATCTAATATCTTAACTTTTTAATAATAAAATAATCATTATTTCTAAAAATATCTTTTTTTATCATATTATATAATTCACCCCCTAAAAGAAAATAATAAATAAAACTTACTAGTATTATAATAAAAACATGACTCAATGATGAATAAAAATAAAATTACTTTCAAATAGCTAAATAAAATATGATAACTTTGAGATTTAGGACAAAACCATGAAGACTAATGATAAGTGAAAAAGTAAAATTTCGTTACATATTTTTAAAAGAAATGTTACGTAATGTATAATCACCTTCACAATGTTATCAAATAGTAAAGATGTGATACTACAACTTGTTATTTGAGTTGTTCTCAATTTTCTTATTTCTATAGATTAAAAAAATTATGAAGTATCATTCATTTATTCAAGAATTATGAGGGTCAACAATGTTAAATAAAGATTTTAACGCATAATTTGTCTAAGATCTTTTAGGCGAGCCCCGAGCGTTGGGCGTACTTAGGGCGTAAGTCTTATAGAACTAAGTCTCACATTTGAGTCTCAAGGAATTTTGCTAGAGTCCCGCCCCAGGGCGAGTCCCAACAGAGTCTTTTAAAACTCTGTTCATCATATTCAAAGCTCAATCGCATATACAGATTTTGCTGTTACTAATAGTTTTCCTTCCCTCTTGGTTTCGCGTCCCTCCCCCACATTATTAACGATCTGTGCTGATGGTAAATGATGTAGTTGCTTGTATGCAACTTATTGCTACTGTTATATAGAAAGGGAATGTATTGGGATGCATCCTTGTTCCTTTATGTTGTTGTACCACTGCTTCAGTTTTTTCTTCTTCATACCAGGTATCGTGCCATTACGAGTGCTTATTATCGGGGAGCTGTCGGTGCTTTGCTCGTATATGATGTTACTCGACATGTTACCTTTGAAAACGTCAACAGGTGGTTGAAGGAATTGAGAGACCATACTGACCCTAACATTGTGGTCATGCTCCTAGGCAACAAATCAGATCTCCGACATCTCGTGGCTGTTTCAACTGATGAGGCTAAATCTTTGGCAGAGAGGGAAGCCCTATACTTCATGGAAACTTCTGCATTGGAAGCAACCAACGTTGAAAATGCGTTTACTGAAGCTCTCACACAGATATATCGAATTGTCAGTAAGAAAGCAGTTGAGGCAGGCGATGAAGGTGCTACTTCATCTGCACCACCTAAAGGACAGACAATTAACATCAAAGATGAAGGGTCTGCTTGGAAAAAGTTTGGGTGCTGTTCGAGCTAGGGCTCGAGGAAACTACGTAAGACAATAGCTCAAGCTTTATATATCAGTTGTAAATTGTCATTAAATCAATGATTTCCTCTCCTGTTTTCTCTCTTTGGGATATAAGATTTATGCTATAGCCATGAGAATACGCGAAGTAGCGTTCTCATGAAAAATTCCGAAGGAGGAGCAGGTACTGCTAGTTTCTAATTGCAGAATGTCTAAACAAGGTTTTAGTTTTATGTGTTCTGGTTGATGGCTTGAAAAACTGGAGAAACTATCGAGATCTTTGCAATAACCTGTTACCGATATCTTCTTTTGTGTCGAATTTACGTCTTAATTATTTTTCCCTTTGCAAGTGTATTTCCTGAGTAGCAATGTTTGCTGTTCATGATATGTGCAAGATCAAAATTTGATAATCTGCAGGTGCAACATATTTTGTGTAGTTTGAGAAATTAAAATAAAACATGTTAGGGTGTGCCCAGAGTTAATGAAGTGGATGGAGATAAAAATATTAGTAGATCTCTTTTATATGTCCCAGCTTTGGTCGATAGAGTTATTCAGTAGCTGTGTTAGTGGAAGGTAGCTTATGTTTGGTGGAATAATTGAGGTGCGTATAAATTGGTGAAATAATTGATGTGTAACCAAGTTTATCCAAATACTATTATGATTAACCAAAATAATTCAGAATTAACCACAAATGAACAATGAATTTTAAATATTCTGTAGCACATACATGAAGAAGATAAAAAAAAGAAAAAAGAAGGGGGGATTTTCAATTGAACACCTCAATTTTTAATAAAATATTTCAATTACGCTTTTCGTTCAAATTTTGATATTTTTTTTCATCTGTTTTCATTCATCTATTAGGTAGTTAAGTTAATATACAACATTTCATTTAGCTATATTCATTTGTCTTAATTAGTCGTAAAACCTCAAACATTTTCTACTTGAAGTTGATGTGTATTTCCAATAAAAAAATAATGACATTTTATATGATTAACTCAACTATCTAATAAGCTAATAAAAACAAGCATAAACTGTTTTTTCAAAATTTGAATCGAAAATATCTATTTGAAACACTTTATTAAGAATTAAAGTGTCCAATTGGACCACAGAGTATTCACCCGAAGGATAAAAGGTTGTAATAGAGATTGTAGCCGCGACATGTTATTTGGGATTAAAGTTTAATAAGCGGTTATGTATTACACATAGGGATGACAATGGTGCGAGGCGGGGGTGGGGTCAGTGGCGGAGCCAGAATTTTCAATAAGGGGGTTCAAAAATAGACACACGAAGTAGCCGAAGGTGGTTCGACATCTACTATATATACCTAAAAAATTATTTTAACCATGTAAAAATAATATAATTTTTCGTCAAAGGGGGCTCGGTTCCTTAAAGATATGGTGGCTCCGCCACTAGGTGGAGCGGGTTGAGCTTAACCCACATAATTTTTAATCCGCCCCGCATAACAACTTTTTTCATTTTTCAACCCGCCCCGCATAACTTTTTTTAAGATTTTCTTTTTCTAGTTAAGTTTGATAATAAAAATAAATTCATAAAAAGAATTCATTTTTTCATTAAGTTGTATTAATTTAATAGGATAGTGACTTAAACTTTTATTTTTTAGAGGTCAAATGGAAACATGCAAGAAATTGTATTATTTTTTATTGAACCATTTTCATTTACTATCTTGAATATTTTAGTAGTTTTAAAGAAATTATTTTAATAAATAATGCTCTATCACTCTTATAGCATGTAAGAAGTTAAAATTAAGTTTGAACCCACGTGAAATCATATATACTCGCAACCTGCCCCGCCCCACATTAATTTTTAAAAAAATCCACTTCAACCCACCTCGCACAACCTCAAACCCGCCCCGCATAGCCTTAAACCCACCCTGCCTCGCATCTGCCCCGCCAATTGCCATCCCTAATTATACATGTTTGCCATATGTTGAATAGAGTTGTTTTTTCTTTTTAAATATTTGTTTTTATCAAAGAGAAAAAATGAAAATAGTTCAATAAGTCCCGTCAGAGAAGGGAACAAAAAAAATAATAGTAAGTGGACAATCATTTCTTGTAAAGCCGCCAGGCACCAACTGCCATTCTAGACCCAAATATCTTTCCACATTTGTAAAGCAATAAGTAGTAGGGCTCCAAAATGTGAATAGGAAGTGGTGTTAGCTTTTTTTATCACGATTCGATAATTTTCACTAAAATAATTTAAAAAATTAAATTCATAATCTTCAGATTTGATAATTTTGACTAAAATAATAAAAAATTTAAATTCATAATCTTCAAATTTTGACTACGATTTTATTAACTTTACCAAAAGGAGCTCAATGCTTGAAGTAAAAAACAAATCAAAGTATATTTTCTTTCTCTTTTTTTGTTTTTTTAATCTACCAGATCTTTACATAAAAATAAAATAAAATAAAAGGTCACGAAGAACGTGGAACCCAAAAAAAAAAAAACGTAAGTCAGGAAGGTAATTAAAAAATAAAATAAAAATTCGTTTGGCAATTTCAGTGAAAAATTGACAAATGATTTGTTATCCTGTACCGCCGCAGCAGGGAGTTTCCACACTGTACCGCCGGAAAACGACTGAACATTCCGGCAATTCACCGAGATCACCGAACAACGACTGATCCTCCTCCCGAATCGGCAACATTAACGCCACGTCACTATCGTTCCACGTGGATCCCACCATTGACGACGACGTGCTCTCCATCAATGTAGTAGTTGTTCCCATATCGGAAAACCAACCTAACTCACCGGCGAGCTCTGAAAATCCATTATCGTGTTGATAAGCAAATAGATCTGGTTCTTCCGGAGATGATTTGTCTAGTACGGTAGAGTCCGTGGCTACAGCCGCCGGTGCAT
>NW_006239028.1:747215-765081 GCF_000226075.1 Solanum tuberosum | reverse complement strand
CCGCCGTTGCATTGTTGTCTCCGGCGGTGCCGGTAGAGGTAGTGGGTGAACTGGTGGTGGTAGTAGGGTGGTTGGTGTGGTGGTGTTTGGCGGCGGCGGCGGCCGGGATTTGGTGGTTGTGTTCGGAGCAATAGGTAATGAGAAGCATGGTGGGGTCCAGGCGGCTACGCTCGACTTGTTTTCTGGCGGGACAGCCTTTGGAGCTACTGCATCGATAATATCCCCTACACATGAAACACATGTTAAAATTTTAAAAAGTAAATACTTGTACTAACTCATAGCCCACCAAAACTTTATAATAATATTTTAACGAAATCTTAATAACTCAGTTTGTTGATTGATTATAGCCTTGTTAATGAGGGTTTGATTTCTTTTAAATATAAGTATTGAAGACAACCTTAGATTTGACGTAAATTATTAGTTTCGTATCTGAACAATTGACCGCCTTAAAAATCATCTTTCTACTTGACTAACTAGACGTAGATATACCTCGATTTGCAACATGATATAATAAATGGTCACAAACTTTTATAGGAGCATGAAACTTTTAATAAAAAATCAAAAGAAGTGCTGAAAACATCCCTAAACTAGACTAGAATTTAGAAGTGTATTTCACTCATGTTACAAGATTGAGAGTGTATTTTATGTTCAATTAGTCAAGTAAAAAAGTGTTTTTAAGACTATCAATAATTCACGAATAAAAATAATAATTCACACTATGTTTAAAGGTGTTTTTAATATGATTGCGCGATTCTTCATTTTGTAATCTCTTTGCCTATTTCCTCTTTCCCTACCCATAATATTTATTGTTATTTCTTGAAAAAATGTATAATTAAAACATATTTTTAACTACATTTATAAATAAATATAAATAAGTAAAGTTTAAGTTTAAAAACAAAGAGTGATTTTGCATTCACCAATCACCATCAATCATGGAATCCACATTAATGGAGAAGAAAGTGGCTATATTACCAATTGGACATTGTAGAAATCGAGGTTAGATCAAGGTGTAGAAGTTCATTCAAAGTGGCTATTAAAAAAATGAGAATCTTAAAGGCCACACTATGCACAAAATCTTATCTAGTGGTGTAAACGTGTCAATGTGGCCATACTATGAAAATCAATAAGAGCAAATGGTTATTAAATTAAGGAACAATGTGTTGAAAGAGTCTACTATAAGAGACAACTATATTAATGTTATTTGCAGAATTAAACCCTTATTTAATGGTATAAATGCTTCATTTCTAGAAGAAGAAGCAAGTACCATACATTACCTTTGTGTTAGTTTTTTTTTTTTGTTTTCCACCTTGCTTTCAATATCTGTGTTGGGTTTCGAGTAAATTTAAATTTGTGTCGGAAAATTAGTTTCTTATTAGAGTTAAAGTGTTTTCTAACAAAGATGATCCTATATCACAGGGATTTAAACTCGAGATTTTTGATTAAGAATGAAGAAATATTTATCACTTCATCACGACCCTAATTGGTTGTTGTGCTAGCTCTTAAAATGGGTAATGTGCCAAATGTGTAATTAGTGGTATAACTTCAACACTTTTAAGTCAGTGAGTATGATAGTAGTTTGTTTGTTCAAACTTCTAAAATCTGCTTATTAGGGGAGGTATATTACTTTTTGAAAAAATAATATTAAAAAATAGGAATTTGTATTTGATTAGTCAATTTTAAAATAGTAATTTGTGTTATTTAAGGCTCCAAAAATGCTTCATTAAAAAATTACTTTTTTCAACTTCTAAAAAATATTTTGTGCTATTACTCAAAAACATCTCCCCCGCCTCCCCCCTAATAATTTGGTTAAATACCTAATTTTTCTAAAAATAAGTAAATTTGACTTTTGATAAGTTTAGCCCTACAAGCTACTAGCTAGAAGCAACAATTTAATTTGCGACATTTTTTTCTAGTGGTAATAATTGATAGAAACTTCGCATAAATGTTCATAAATACTTTTGAAAAGAAAATTGATTCAATTAACATAATTCAAGAAAAAGAAAAAAAACAACGCTACGCCTAGCGGCTTTGATTACCAAAGTCGCTAATTCCTCCCGCCATCTCAAATTATCTATCGTGAATATTTCTTTACCTTTTATAATATTTGAATGGTCATAACATCACTCATAATTTAAATATCCGTAGTCTTTGAAAACAATAAGTATGAGATAAAAATAAGATAAATTTTGTCTTCCACTTCTAAAACAACAAATAATTCAAAATAACTATTTTAAAAAAAAATCACGATAGATAAATTGAGACGGAGCAAATACTAATTACCATAAAAGGAGCGTGATTAACAAGTTTTAAGTAAGCGAGTGAGAAGTAGTAGTAACTAGCAAACACAAAATTCAAACTACTACATTAATTAATATAATTAATTAATTACTAACTAATTAATGCAATGTTTTTGGTCTATAATAATTTAGTCATTAAACCTATCGGATAAGTATAAAAACCTTTACCAACTACCCCCGGCGGCAACTACAAAGAAAATCCAATTATTATTACCAAAAAACCTCTTTTAATTATTATTTTTTAAAAATAATTATTACACTAATTATGAATTTCATTTTTGTGAAAAATTTAACAATAAGTGAAGATTAATTTAATTTAATTATAATTACCTGGGATAAGGTGATCCTTTAATTGGTTTTTGTCCATATTTTCTCCAAGACCAAGAATCTTGTGGTGGATAAACTTCCCCTTTACTTCTTGATCCATCACCTTCAATTATTGGCACTGAAATTACTTTCTTTTTTGCTCCTCTCCTACTACAAAATTTTAAAAAAATATCCAAAATTTCATTTTTTGATCAAATTCAATAACAATAACATATCCAGTGAAATCCAATAAGTGATTTTTTTGATCAAATTTCTTGAAAAAAAATTCAAAAACCCCACAATTCAATTACTGAAAATTAGTCGAGGTGTGTACAAATTGTTATCGAGACATAATAATGAACAAACCTTTTTCTTGGTGATGGCATGCTAACTTCCGCCGCTTCATCACCGGAAAAACAAGAATCAGCAGCATTATCCGGTGGAGTTCCGGTGGAATCTTCTTGTTTATGAAAAAATGGATTTTTGTATAGACTATCTTCCATGACCAAAAAAAACAAACAAAAATAACTTATATAACTTAGAAAAAAGAAAACTTTTTGAGCTTAATTTAACTAAATTTTTATCATTTAGAAATTAGAAGAGAAAAAGAGAGAAAATAAATAAGTTTGCTAAGAAAGAGTTGGTATGAAGTGGGGAAAGGTAGTGGAATTTATGAAGTTATTTTGGGTTTTAATACTTTATATTATAAAATATATGAAAGAGTCATATAATGACAGATTGGCAAAAATATAATTTATTAAGGACGTGCAAGCAATTAAACATGATAATGTGACATAAGGTGACATGTTCATATGTTAGATTTATTTATTTATTTTATATTTGCTAAGGGGCCCTTTGTCTTTAATATAGTTGAGCCTCCGTCCAGATTTGTTTATTTATTTATTTATATCCAACTTGGTTATTGATATTTTGTCTTGTCATTACTTTACTACAACTAAATGTATAATATAAAATAAAATGTCTTTTGTACTTACTTAGATAGAAGGATACTGATTTCGGTAGCAGGTTAATAGGTAGTTGAGTATACTGTCTTACTTGTTTTTAAAATTAGTTGTCGTAGTGCATATTATTCTTATAGTCGCTTGTTTTTCGATTTTTATTATTATTTGTTGCTTCTTATACTTTGGTTATAGTATTATTATGTTGTAGTTATGGTTCATTTTGTTTTCAAAAGGTTTTGTCATGTTGTCTTTAGTTTTTTGTTGTAACTTCTTCACTTCTGTTATTTCTTTTTTTAGTTCTGACTTGATATACTTGTCTTTGGGTCGATCGTCTATTGGAAATAGCTTCAATCTCTACCTTAAGGATAGGGTCAACGTACACTTTACCTCTCCAAACTTCACTTATGGGGTTACACTGTATATACTATTGTTGTTGTGTAAAATAAAAGGCATAATTAAGTGGATTCAAAATATTAAACTTTATGAATTGTATAGACATTGAGTTGATATATAATAATAATAATTGATCGACTATCGAACAATTATAGAAATTAGTAAAAAATTTAATACATATACAAGATTTGAAAAAAAATATTATATTTACCTAAATTTATAGATAACACTCTAGATATGCTTTCAGAATTTTTCAAAAAAAATTTCTCAATCTTCCAAATAGAAGAATATTTATTTTTTTGGTTATAAATAGATAGATGTTGTTATACGTTAACTTAATATGATAAAGTAAAAGTCTTGATATATTTATTATCTTAGTGATCAAAATTTGAATTGTAAAACAGATGTCATCAGCAAAATGGACTTGGCTATGCTATTGGTTTCTGAATGGACCTTTTTTTTTTCTTTTCTTTTTTTAAGATGAGAGGATAATTAAAGTTAGGAATATTTTCCATTTTTTTGTACTTATATGACTATATGAAATATTAGCAACTATATATTAATTTCTACCCCAAAACAGACGGCTAATGTACCTCCAAAAAAGTTTGTGGGTAATTATGACTATATATTCATTGATTAGTCCGATTTCCTCTTCTTCTTATTTTTTGAGCACACTAATTAGGGTAATATTCAAGTTGTTCCTTTCTTCACATACATAAATTTGGTAGGTGGAAAATCATGAAATGCTAAAAACTATCGATATAAAGTTGTGGTGGGATAGTCAGGACTCATCCACTCTTAATTAGAGGTTTTAGATTTAAATTTTAAAAATTAAATTAAAAAAATTATGTTGAGAGTGTCGCCTACAAAAATTAGCACTTTAGAGTGTGAATTCGAATTTAGTCAGAATCATATATAAGTACTGAATACAAACAAAAAAATATCAAAAACATAATACACAATTGGATATGGCATTTGGGATCATAATTTGAAATCAACGTTTGAACATGTGATTTGAGATCATATTTGAATTCCAGGTGCTTAAAAAAGCAAGATTTGAGATTTCAAATCACGATTTTAATTAATTATTTATTTATTTATTTATTTTTAGATGTAAGGGTCCATTTGGGTATGCAACATGGAATCACAATTTGATGTTAAAGTTCTGTTTAGACATGCAATTTAAAAAAAATTTAAGTAGTATTTTTTCATATAAACATGAAAACCTAGAAATTTGTGAAAATTAGTAAAAATTTCCCAATTTATAAACAATTTCACCCGTTCACCGAATAAGCAAATTATAGTTTAAAAAAATCATATTTATAAAGAAAAATACAATTTAAAAAATTCGAAGAACGTAAATAATAAAACTTCATCTTCAAATCAATTTGATTTCAAATGATTAAATATTTGAACACGATCTTAAACTAGTCCACTTTAACATAAATTTCATAAGAAACATGGAAAAAACATGAAATTATTCTGTGGGCAGATGAATCATTTTTGGGAAGTTCTTGATAAGACATATACGTTTAGTAGGTCTAATCGATCCTAATAGTTGGGTAACAAAAAATAAATTAGCATTATTTTTTATTCCCTTTACTTTTACATTTTGGAAAAAAATATATGGGATCACAATATTTTGAGTCGATAATCAAAATTTAGCCACCATTTTAACAGTAAATAGAAAGTAATTAAGTAGCCTCATATTAATGTGAAATAACATTTGATCAAAATATCCTTCACCTAATTAAATGCAGAATAACTCCAATACATTATGCTTGATTTCAAAATCCTAACAAGTGAAGCTCCAACACAATATGCTAAAGTTTAAAATAGCTAGCTATCATGAGTAAAATAATTATAAAATTTTAATATGAGTGAAAATAATGGTAAATTATATAATTAATTTTAATAATAAGTATTATAAGTGAAATAAACACGTGAAATAATTATTTTCACCTTACCTCTTTTGAATTCAAGGTCAATGATTATGTTATGGACTTCGAACAAGCTTTGTTATAAAATGTACAACATTAGAGATTTTATTTTGAAGATTGAGTTTCATCTCTAAAGATTCTGAATTTCACATATAAAAGAATTTCAAACTCTAGTCTAAAACAGTATCATGAAGTTTCACTTATTAAAGCTTCGAATTTCATCATATACTATGCTATAGTTTTTTTGTGTGTGTGTTTTAAGTAAAAGCGATTTTCTCCAAAAATAAAATAAAACTCCACATTAGAAAGTGACTTAACATTGAATAGTTTAAATTGTGGCTAAAGTTTAATTAACGGTTGAAAAAAATATTTATTTGCCAATTTCTCCCAATTGTATCCTTTAATTTTATATGACGACACTGTTTGTTGGACACATAATTTAATTTGATTTTTCTTTTGTTATAATTACAGCAAAAGATCATTTAAGTTGTCATTGAACAGTTCGTTTGATAGAAGGGAACAATACTTAAAAATTGAATATTCAAATGTATTATTATCTTGCTTATATTCCAATAAGGTATGATTTATTATCAGTGAATGAGATTGTTTTTCTCTTAGTCAGAAGTCTCAATTTCGAATTTTAGATATGAAATTTTTTTTTTTGATAAAAAACGTTACTTCAAATAAGATGACGTAAATTTGAATTAATCAGACTCCAATAATTATATCGAATGCCAAATGGAAAAAAAGGTATGAACTACTCATAATTAAGATCTACTCATTACTTCTTCTTGGTATCTTTTTGTTCAAGCTTTTGAAACATCTTTATTAGTATAAAAGGTTGTTATAAAAGATAATTAAGTTTTTTGGTTTGATCATTAATTAGTAGCTTAAATTAAATTAATTAAAGACAGCCTAACCAATCAGGCATATTCCAGCTAATCAAGATTTGTTCTAGAGAGAAAAGTAGAGGTATATATTCAATTTTTCGGTTTGATTTTGCATTATTTAGTTTCAATTTCTTCACTTTTTTATTTTGAAAAAACGTCATCCAATCATTTAAACTAAAATACATTAGGTTTAATTTGATTTTTTAATTATTCCGTTGTATCATATAAGAAAATATGAATTGAATATAATAGTTATGTTTGAATGATGAAATAGTAACTGCGATTAAAAAAATAGTAATATCAAATATATTAATTATTTTTTGAGGTTTATATAATTGAAATAATGGACACTACTGATAAGATTAGATAGTAATACATATTTTATAATGAGATAGTCAAATACACTACTCATAAATCTCTTATAAAAATATAATGCAATAATCCAATAAGTATAAGCTTGCACACCTAATATATAATTAAAATATAATGTAGGTAGTTACTATATGCTAAGAATCAAATATATTATATGCATATTTTTTAATAATTCATTTTTTATGTTCATCTTTTAAAATATCAAACCAAACACTAAACATTTTATTTATTTATTTTAAAAATCATCCAAATCAAATACTGCACAACCTAGAGAAAAGAAACATTCCATATATACTATTTTATTAAGGCAAGTTATAAAATTCATGAAGTTATGGTTCACAACTTCACATTAAGTTTTGTCCTTCGATTAATTTTATTATTATTAACATAATAGACTTCAATTCTGATGACATGTTACTTAGAGTACAAGATTTTTTTTGTTTTTTTAAAAAAAAAATTAGACTAAAGACGAATCATTCATACGAAGGTATGAAACGATTTTTAGATGGTCTTAATTTTTATCACTTAATTTTTTTATTTCTTTTTTTATACTTGAGTGTTTTGAGTAATAAAAAAGTGACAGAAATATCTTTGAAATCAGGAAAAATATGCTCGGCATAAATTTATATTTTTATATTATAAAAAAAAATAATAATAATAAAAAAAAAAAAATATATATATATATTCTCATATATTCGTAAATCCCTAAAAAAAATTGATTGACAGTTTAATGATAAAGTAAAAATCGTGGAAATCCTTTTTCATACTAGAGTTGTGGGTCGAATTCTACAATTCCTACACTATAATCCTGGCTCGGCCTCTGAGAGTATTCTCTCCATTAATAAACAACAAAAAACTAAACAAACCATGCTTCAAACCGTGTCTTTTATGTGTGTCATCGTCTACGTGTTGGAATTGACAGTTTTTGCAAATAAATTACAAACATCGACTAATTGTTATTAATAGCGACCTTAATTCACTACTATCATCGTTTATATAAGTGTTATATATCTACTTTATTAAAATTTATTAAATCATAAATTACATGTTAATTTACAAAATCAAAATAGAATTATTTTTTATATATATTTTACTCTTTAACTTTTTTTGGGAACGTCTAAACAAATTTGTAAAATTCCAACAAAAGTTTTGTAAAGATAAATTAGTAAAAATATCCTTCTTATTTATGATTTTGGGACGTGTAAAAGAAAAAAATTGATATCAAAATATGAAACGAGAGGAGTACCAAGTCTTTTTTTAATTGCAAGTTTAGCATATTTTTCCGATATTTGCGCAGATCTAATCAACAGCTTAGCTAAGATAACAAATTTTATTATTCATATTATATCTTAAAGTCAACTGCTCACAACATGCGCTTATTTATTTATTATTACAGATTTGGAACAGACAAATACTGAAGAATAATAGTAAGGCAAAAATATAACAAACAAATTTGTAGAGATGTATACTTCAAAAAAGAATATGTAAATCTTTAAAGTATAATCAAATAAGATTAATTTAATAAAATGTATATTTTCTTCAAAAGAAAATGTAACGTCATCATGGATCAAGTAAAATGAACGGAGGAAGGCATGAACCGTCGAAGATTAAATAATTTGAAGAAAAAAAAACTTACAATTAAAAACAACATAATTAAAGGATTCTTCTTCATTTCTTTTTTTTTTTGCAATATTCGTTAACAACCAAATTATTGGATGACTAGTTTCAGTAGGATCAAAGTATTAGACTAGTAGCAACTACTTCATTCGAAAAAAATTACACTATTTTAGTGAAAAGATTATCCGAAATCGATGTTTATATGTAATTATATTTTAGATGGTCATTCAACGGATAGTTTTATTAGTTAGGCTATTAAGTGATACGATTGTATGTGAAGACATGCATGGGCGGATCGGAACTACCTTCTGTGGTGTTTAGTGTTTACAAGTTAGATATAAGTTATTGAGTGTATATTTAATTTAGCATATCCTTCACCAAATTCCTTGATCCGTTAATGAT
The DNA here is from genome assembly GCF_000226075.1 of Solanum tuberosum. Taxonomy (NCBI): domain Eukaryota; kingdom Viridiplantae; phylum Streptophyta; class Magnoliopsida; order Solanales; family Solanaceae; genus Solanum; species Solanum tuberosum. The sequence goes on along the minus strand of NW_006239028.1, from coordinate 755,902 downwards.
ATAAATTACGAGATAAATAAGTTTTTACCATGAATTTACGATCTAATAAAAATGCATTTTTTATGCCCTTCTACATATGTAACCTAAATTTTAGATTTCTTTTGTATGGACTCTGAAGATTTATTTGACGAAATTATCAAATAATTTCGATTTCAACATCAAAACCAAAACTTTGCTCCAATAAATGGAGTTCTTCAAGATCAGGAAAATTATATTACGTAAATATAATAAAAATAATATATGTTTTCATATATAATTTGTGAAATTGGCATTGAAAAAAATTGTTTTTTAAATCTTCTTGTTGGAATTTTTCGCCACCACTTCTAAGGTCATAATAAACTAATTTTAAGAATATCTTTTTACAACAAAATTTTAAATGTAATATCTCAAAATTAAAGTACCAGATAAAACAAAAATGTGATTTTAGCAACAAAGTGAAAGCATAAAATATTGTGGCTAAGTTAATTAATTAACAAATAAAAGAGATTCATTAGAGCTTTCATGATGATAAATTAACAAGTTATTTTTCTATTTTTTTATGTTTAAGTTGAATTAATTAATAATCTGTTGGCTAAAAGTCAGAAAGACCGGTTCTTTCTCCGCTTAATACTCACAACTATTATTTAGCTAATTAATTGTTTTTCATTATTTCTCAAAGAAAAGATTTGATCTTCCCCTTTTTAATAATAATTATAATATATTATATTTTTGTATTAAAATGATTACCGTCATCAATAGCGATAGGATAATTCGATATGTTCAAGTCTTAGTCTTTCTTTAAAAAATCATTTTCATTCGTGACTTGATATTCATGATTATTAAGGTATGATAGAATTTGGATTTATATCGAAAAATTAATCAGCAGAGCTAGCAACTTTGTGAAGGGTGTGCAAATTTTCTTGTTAGTTATGTTAAGATTGTGCAAAATTAAATACACACTCATAATAGTTACTAATATTTAACCTCTGTATACCTCATAATTTTCGACGAAAGGTGTGTGTTGGACCACCCTTCACCTAAGCTGGCTCCGCCCATGGGAAAATTTCAAATCGAGGAATGAAGTGTTCTTTAATAAAATTGATTATAGATTCAGACTTTGAAACTTCTAATTGAAAATGAAAGATTACTTACCTCTTCACTAAAAAGAAAATTATCTAGACCTCTAATTGTATTCTGATTTGTCTTTTCAGTAGAAACATTTGTAGACCTTTGCTTAAATTAATTAAGGATGTGAGAATTTAGTGGAGATGAGAATATAACATAAATTAGAATGATCAAATAGATGTGTGGTTATACTAGGAAGAATATGATTAATGATCAAAATTTTATGGTGAGATGAGAAATGGCGCGGGGAGGGGGGGATGGTAATTACACAAGACATGACACAAATCCAGTTTACTATGGATGTAACTCTAGATAAAAAGATATAGAAGTCAAGAATTATAGTAGAAGGTAAGTAGATAACTGAATGTTGTCGTACTTTATGTAGGAGAGGCAGGGGGCTATTCATATCTCATCTCCTTTGTATTAGTAGTAGTATCCAGAAGTCGTGTTGTTTCTTATTCTCCAATGTATAGTATTGTTTGTTGCTTCATTTGCCTTATATCTTGCTATTTTGCTGTCATATATTTTCGTAACACTGCTTTGATAACTTCTCTATTGAGTCGACGGTCAAGCAGAAACAATCTCTCTACCTCACAAAGATAGGGATAAATAAAATTTATGTACATCCTATCCTTCCCAAACTCTACTTGTAAAATTATATTCATATGTTGTAATTAATTTAATAAAAATAAGTACCAGTTTTTTGAGTAAATTAAACGTTGGAAATTGGTTACTTGACTTTGACTCTCACTAGAAAATAAAATTGTGAATGACACTTTGAAAGGGATAGGATAATGAATGATAAGGGATAAAGAAGAATTGACCTAAATATCTGTCCATCAAATTGATTAAATTGAAAATAATTGATAGATGTATAAAAGATATTGATTTCTTTGTAAGTAATGTATAATCTATAATTCAGCCGATTATTTGTGTAAAGATCCCGAAGACAAGAAGTTGAATTATAAGAAAAGGCAGAGATTGGCTAATGGGCCAATACAATCAGAAATGGGCTGATAAATTGGGCCTATAAAGTTGGAAAATGCCAAAGTATGGTTAATTCAGGCCCTTTTCGTCGTACTTAAAGCCCACTGATGCGGAGGAGTGAAAGTAAGACGAAAAACAAATTACACAAATCACATACTTTTAAGGCAAAATTACAATCTATTCGTTAAAATTTTATAATTACATAAATCCCTCAAACGAATATAATAATATAAGCGTTGATACATTAATCTGATGCGCGAGATACATTAATCGTTAAGTAAGATATATTACATTTTATACATGATACACTAATTTGATGCGCGAGATACAATAATATAAGCGCTGATACATTAATCTGATGTGCGAGATACACTAATCTGATGCGCAAAAATAAGGGATTTTGGAAATTTGTAAAACTTATAGGGGATAATGGTAATAAGTAAACTAAAAAGTGGGATTTCTGTAATTTTCCAAAAAAAGAAAAGAAAAAAGATCAATACATAAATAGACATTTAAATTTATCATCAACTATCAGATAGACACTTTAACTACGACATCTCTTCTTAATAAAATTATTTTTCATGTACACTCTACATTGACATGACAAAACGTGTGTATATCATTCAAGTTTGAGCAACTGAAGCCTTAGAAACTTATATTTTTCTTTTTTATCTTACATAATAGAACATAACTCTATCACCGTCATTCACCAAAGAAATTTTATTTTGTATCTAACATAACTAATATTTGTCATATGATCCTTCTCATTGATTGACAAGTGACATTGTTTTTCTCCTACCAAAAGAAAAGAAAAAAAAAATAAAGATTTCCCCTTTGTTTTTGACAATGAAATTATTTCTCCGACCCCCTTAATAAAAAGGAAAAAATTTATTGATATATTTATTGAATCCGTGGGCTCGTAAAATGTAAATACAATGACTACAATGATCTTGTCCTTAATAGGCTTCGTTTTTTTCTACTATACAAAATATTGTCAATGTCAATAATTGTGTTGACAAAGTAATACTCATAAATGATTACTTTTTCTAAACCAATTCTTTCTTTACTTGTGTCCAAATTTTATTCAAATTGTATCTACTAATGTGATGATTAATCTTTGAAAAATAAACATATAAAAACTTTATTAATAATGTATCCTACATTGAATCGGGCCATACTAGTTCAAGTTATGTAGTCTATAAGGGTATCATTGTAATTTGAACTTCAAACTCGAATTTTACTTTTTCTTTAATAAAATTACAGAACTACACTATCGGTAGAAGCCTAATTAAAAATAATGTTGACAGATGGAATCATTTTTGATAGGGAGTGCTTAACTCAACAACAAAAACAACAACAATACGATATATGTAGTGTAGTTCCATAAAGTGTATTTGAAGAGGATAGAATATATGCAGATCTTATTTTTTATCTCAGAAGCATAAAGATTATTTCCGATAGATCTCAAGAAAAGAAATGTTTAACTTCTTGTGGAACAAATAAAATTGATGGTGAGTATTCATCTTAATGGAATAATTCTTATGCTAAAATTTGTTCCAGATCAGTTGTTATAAGTGAAAATTTCAAATCAACTTTTGTCCAATTAGCTAATAATAGAAGGTTTAATTTTTATTTCTTGCCCAAAAACTTTTGGACAATTTTAATGTTTGTGTGAGATTATACTAACCTTTTCTGTATCGCTTTTAATTTTATCGAATATCCAAAAGAGACTAATAAAAGAACAGTTTGATGTAGAAAAACGAATCAAATTATACTATATCTTCTATTTAATTTAATAAAAGAAAATGACACATTAAATAAATAAATAAAGATGTAAAATTCTAAATTCGATTTGAAGTGTTTTGACAGTTGGACTAAATCAGAGACAGTACATAAAAGGGAGAAAAAGTTAAGTCTCTATCACGTGGTAAAGTTTAGAATATAATTTGATTAAAAAAAAGTAAAACGTGATAAATATTTTGAAACGGAAGAAATGATGAGAATAAGGTTAGTGTACCTCCTCAAACTATACTATTGAATATGGGGGTTATTTTAGTCATTGGCTCATTGCTATGACCTTGATTAGACATGTTTTCAGAGATTTTGAAGATCGTCATGATATTAGATTGCAAAAAGTTTATATGCATCACAATATATAAATTTTATTCCCATAAATAAAATAATTTTCTTTTTTCAATGATACGTATAATCTATCAATCTCTAATTCATATCTTATTTACGAGACTATACAAAATACGAGACATGTGAATAATTATCTCAGATTACCTTTGTTTTAATAATTCACATGACTCATGAGTACTTTAGAATAAAATTTTGAAAAACAATAAACATAGAGAATCATGTGAATGATAATTTATTGTACCAGCTTGTTCACGTGAACGTCGTTTATTTAAAAAATTATTTCATGTTTGTCTGCTTTTGGTACATGAAGTTTAGCCTAGAGTACAGCCAATCGAAGCAGAAACAGTCCAAATAAATTAATGTGGAAGGTGAACCTACTTGATTAATTTTAATTTGGTTAAAAGTTTTAGTCAGATAGTCAAATATACACGTTTTATTAGTGGCATTATGTATCTCACGTGTGGTATACTAAATTATGGGCTCCCTTTTTTTTTACTTGAAGAAAAATAATAATTTATATTTAGAGAAACGCGTAAATTCAAGATATAGTTTAAGTTTCATTTTACGTGTGATTTAAATTCAATATTGTTACAAATTTAACATAATTTGTCGATTAAAAACATATAATATATTCTTATAATATGAAAGATCGTTCCATGTTACGATAAAAATTGAAAATTTTATAGGGTAAAATAGGTATTTGGCCTGTCGAATGACCTTTTGAGTGTTATTGGCTTAGTTTAATTACTTTTCTGTCACAAACAAAAGAAACATGATTTTACTAGATAATTTTGTATAGTTGAATAATGAGTTAGATAAGTTTGTGAAGAAACAAACTATTCCCGCCTCACGCTATGTAAGACAATCAATTATAATGGAGAGGAGCCGGATCCCCCCCCCCTTTTTTTTATAAGTTCTGCAAATACATTTGTTTTCTTTCTCCTACTTCTTGCCTGATTTTCGATAGCTGACATTTGACTGAAAGAAGAAGACCAGCAAATACATGTAAAAAGTCGTATTCTTCCCGTGATATGTTTTTCAATAAGCATGTAGTATAATTTAGGTTTTTTTTAATTAATGAAATAGGAAGATTGACATATCGTATTGGTGCATAGTGGATGAAATTAACGCTTATATTCCAAGTCTTGTGTGATAATTAAGAAGATCGAAGTTATCAAAATTTATTGACAAGTTGAATGCTGGATAGACCAACTCTGTTGTATGTGGTGGAGTACTCGTACGTTCAAAAGATAAATGTTGTGGAAATGATGTAGTGCGGTGGATGTGTGAGTGCATAAAGAGATAGAACTAGAAATGAAGATATCCGAAACAAGGTCGTGCGATCAGAGTGACCTTGTTGGAGGACAAGATGAGGGAAACAAAAATGAGATATATGATTCGGACATGTGAAGAGGATTAGAGATGTACTAATGCTCCAATGTAGAGGTGTTGGAGGTTGACTATGGATGATTTTAGGAGAGGTAGAGATAGATCAAATAAGTATTGGGGAGTGACATGACACAATTTCTTCTTATCGAGGGCATGACCTTAGATAAAAGATTATGAAGGATTACAGAGGTAGTAGGTTAATTAGTAGGTAGTACTTGAGAATTGTCACACTTATATCCTTCCATATATATTATAATATTATTTATGTAGTTTCTTGTCCTCCGAATTATGTTATTATCTATTATTTCTTATATTCGATTACTATATTATTTTGTGGTATATTATTGTTCCTCTTTTCATATTTGCTTTATCATGCTTTATATATTATAATATCAGCACTTTTTCACTTGTGTTTTTCTTTTTCAATTATATTGTTTTGTTTTTTTCTTGAGTCAAAAGGTCTATCGAAAATTAACTTCTCTCCATCTTCCAAAGTAAAAGTATGATCTACATACTAAATACACTATAGTTTCTTTCAACTCCATTTATTAAATTATATTGAGTATGTATTAGTACACTATAGTTTCTTTCAACTCCATTTATTAAATTATATTGAGTATGTTTTGTTGTAGTTGTTTTTATGCTAGTCCTAGTAGTAATTAAGAAATGTAAATGAAAGACTTATTCCATGACAATAATTGACATACGGCATGATTTCCATGCATTGTATTTGATAATAACAAAGAAGAAAACTATATTCTAATCATATTAGTTGTTTGTTAATTGCTATAAATAATGATAAAATACTCCTAGTAGTACAAAAATTGTTTTAACAATTTTTTCACAAACTCCCAATGTGGAATCTTACTTTTCACGTATCTCAAAGGCTAGTTTTAATTTGATAATTAAAATATTATAATCCATCGTGATAACCACCACCAGCATTTATGGTAGGTTAATAACCTAGTCTAATGGGGAAAAAAACTGATTTTAGTTTTCGTAATATTTGATCATGTATATATATATATATATAGTGACGGGTCGGAGCTAGAATTTTTAATAAGGGAATTCAATATCTGAAAAACTAAACACACCAATTAATCGAAGGAGGTTCAACATCTATTATATATATATATAAAATAATTCTAACCATGTATAAATAGTAAAATTTTCCACCAAAGGAATTCCCTAATAGTAAAATATATATATCCGTTTTCTTACGACTAATCGAATCTTTTTTAAAGTATTAAAAGTTTATGTACTATATATGTTAAACGTGTATAGTTACTACATTTTAAGGGCAATATATACCTTTTAAAACATTCTAAATATATTAATATAATTCTTACCTAAAAAGATCAAAAGTATATATTTTTATTCGTCGAAAGTTAAATATGTTAAGTGTCAAAGATGATAAGGACCAAAACAAGAATTTAAACATTTTAGAGACCAAAAATATTACTTCCTCTGTCCTAGTTTATATGATTCACTTTTTTTTTGTCAGTTTAAAAAAGAAATGACATATTTTTATATTAAATAACAATTTAACTAAAAAAATATTCATTTTACTATTAATAAAATAATTTATAGTCACACAAATTTCTATCATTCATTTTAGACCTCAAGATTTTAAAAAAAATTCTTTTATTTTTTAAACTTTGTGCCGAATCAAACTAACTCATAAAAAATGAAAGGGAGAGAGTGTTATTAAAATGAGAAAAGCACTGTTCACATTACTTTTTTGTGCAGCTTTATAGTATACATATAAGATCAAAGATAGGTCATAGTATATATTACCGTTTGAGCAGTAAAATGTCATATTTTAATTTTAAAACAATTCTTTATTTGGAAGAAAAAAGAAACTATTGGACACCATCTTTATAAATATCACCAAAAAATATGGTGCGATGGATATGACTATTTCTTTCATAATTACAAGTCACAGATTTGAGCCCTAAAAATAGAAAAATTCTTGATAGAAAACACTTCCCCTCAAATAGGATCCTCCTCCGTATGAATTTTAATATGAATATCTGAGTGGGAAAAATATATATTTACAAATTATGTGGATTCTTTTACTTGTGGAGTATGCCTCTTTCAAAAGGATTATCCACTCTAAACAACACCAATCAAATGATCCATTAGTGATGAAACAAAGTTAAATATGTGGAGCAACTCTTTCCTTACCTACTCCCGCGCCTCAATCCCTTTGAAAATTACCAAAACTTAGAAGAAAAAAAGAAGAGATTTTGTAAAATAATATAATACATAAACAGACTCTTTAAGCTGATAACTATATATATTTTTAATTTTATGTGTGTACAAATAAATATTTGAACTTGTATATAATTATATAAGTAAACATATCCTACATAGCATAATACAAATCAGCTTGAATATATCTCATCATAACAATATCGGACATTACTAATACATCATATTCAATAGTATTCTTATATATACTCCTACCAATCACCTTATTCACTATTGTTGTTCTAATACATCCTATTCATTTAATACAACAAGCTCAACCATCAATAAAAAGTTATCAGCATAACAATTTTGAACATTACTAATACAACATATTTAACATTATTGCTCTTATATTTACCTTACCAAGCATCCCAAAAAATTCTCTGTGTGGAAGAGTAAAGGTGGCTTTTTTTTTATGATTGTGGTTGTCCGAGTCAGCTTTCGTGCACCTCAACTAATTTCACAAGATATTTCCTACCTCTCATTAGCAATAGGTATCAGATAACCCTATCCAACAAGGCTAAGACAAATAAAAAGAATCACCTAGTGTTTTTTCTATCTCTGTTGAGTTTCGAACCTAAAACGAGTTTTCAATCACTTTATTAATCAGTGTGCCACACCGTTAGAAAAACGTGGATTTTACTTTAATAAAGTGAGCATAATTGCCAATTTGCAAAAGTTTGAAATTTTAAAATAAGATACCCTGTATATAATGTTCCCCACTAGTAATTTACCATTTCATCATCCTCCCTAAACTTCTAAAACCTATCTCTAAACCCCCACCCCCCCCCCCCCCCCCCCACCCCCCCCCC
>NW_006239028.1:720073-746709 GCF_000226075.1 Solanum tuberosum | reverse complement strand
CCCCCCACCCCAAATCTTTTTCCTCCTTTGTGCCTCCATTAATGGAAGTTGAAGAATTCCTTAACCTCTTTGATTTTCACTGGTTTCAATCTCAAATACTCAAACCCAAACACCCCTTTTCTACAACAACCCCAATTCTTGAACCCATCAAACAAATTCTTGAAGAAACCCCAAAACTTTCAAGAACTCCAACTTTTATGGTCAGATCTCAGAGTGACCACTGTTTGATCTCTAAAGATTACACCTTTGATAATATTTCAGAGAAATCACAATCCCCATCTCCAAAATCTGTTCTTGAAGCTAAACTTCAGCCAATTCTGTCTGGAAAAGAATACAATGAGCTCAAATTTTCCCCTGAAGCAGCTGTTAAAAACAGAGCAAATGTAAGAAGCAGAAAGAAGCGAAGTAAAAATAGTAAAAGTTTATCAGAGCTAGAATTTGAGGAGCTAAAAGGGTTTATGGATCTTGGATTTGAGTTTTCAGATAAGGATAAAGATTCAAATTTGGTGTCAATAATTCCTGGATTGAAGAGATTAGGAATGGAAAATGAAAGGGGTTTTGATGAAAATGATGAAAGTGGAGTTTCAAGACCTCATCTTTCAGAAGCATGGGGTGTTTGGGAAGAAAAGAAAAAAATGGAGGATTGGAAAAAGAATGCATTGAAAAGTTGGAAAATTAATTCTGATTTTGGAAATGAAATGGAAATTAAAGATCAGTTGAAGTTTTGGGCTCATACTGTTGCTTCTACTGTTAGATAGTAACCAGACGTGGGTTCGAGTCTTGGATATAAGAAAAGTTTTGATTGAGTGTTACCCTTAAAATAGGTTTTGTAATGCGCGATTTGAATTTAATCAGAACTCTAATACGAGTATCGAACTTCGAGTTGAAACCAAAAACCAAATGATAGCTTCAAGAAGATGAAATGGGATTACTTTTTCTTTTGTTGATCGAACTGTAATATATTTGAATGGCTAAATTTTTCCAATTAATCATAGAAAGCTTTTTATTTACTAGATTGATTTGTTATCTTACATTAAAATCATCCTTAACAATATTTTTGGATTAATTTGTACATATTTCAACTATTTTATGACATTGTTACATTGTTAAAAATGATCAAGTAGTTCATATGTTTTAATTTAGGGCAATTTACATAAACCTCATAGTTTTAATATGAAATTACAATTTATCCCTCTTTAGTTTGTAATTACATTAATCCCTTAAAAAGTAACACAAACCGAATATATAATATGTAGCTCGAATACATTAAAGAGTATTTCGGATACATAATATGTAGCTCGGATACATTAAAAACTAAGAGATTTTACAGATTTTTAAAAAATAGAAGGGGATATTGGAAATAAGGGAAACATAAAACGTGTATTTCAGTAATTTTTCCTTTTTATAATCACACAAACATCACTATAATCTGTTTGAATTGCTTTGAAATTGAATTTTTGTTATTATTATTTAATAAATTCTAGGTTGATAAGTTGGTGAAGAATTGATGCACATGAAACCTATGACGAACCATACATCTGAATGAGAATGGAAAATGAAGAATTATATAAGACATAGGCATAATGCACGTTCATATGATACACACTTTTAAACTCAATAATGATATAACTCGAGGGATAAATTTATAAAATTTATTGAGATTAAGCGAACAATGTATGTCGTGTGCTTAAACCATGACAAGTAAAGAATGCAAAAACTAAAGGCCGCTTAAGTAAAACTAAATTAACGTTAGATGTTAGGTCATTTCGAAAGTAACTTGATTTCCAACTAACTGGACAATGATTGGAGTAAATTAACAATAATGGTGCCAAATTACTACGTTTAATATCAATTTAAGCTATATACACTAACGATATTTGAAGATAGTTTGCAAGTATGCATGGCGAAGAAAAGCTCACCAAACATAGGCATTAAAAATGATAACAAACATAGTGTATAAAAGATATACTTGATCTTTGATGACCTACGAATAAAAGTTTGTGTATATAACTTAAATTCCTTTTAAAGAGCGGAAGAAGAGGCTTTAACACATTATGATAAGAAATACTGTTATAGCCTCTCCCTCCCTTCTCACTCACCAAACCAAAAAATGTGAAAATGATATACCAACCCCCCACCCCACACACACACCAAGAAAACACCAAGAGAGTATGAATTATGATGACAATATTGAATATAGTTACCAATCATCAACTAGGAGTATACAATAGTCAACTAAGTATTGTTTACATGGAGAATAATAGAATATGATGTAACAGACATTGATTAAAATAATGGTCATGCAAAGATTATGGATGACTTTTTTCTTATAATATGCTTACCAAAGTCAACACACATAATAGCAGTGAAAAGAAATTAGATTTGAAAAACATGTGAAAAGAATATAGAATAATCAGAAGGTACATATTATTCTCACCATTTCCAACTTCTGTTTTCTATGCTAAAAAGTCAAGTTCATACAGAAACTAAGTATTTTTTTAAGGTATAGCAGGACAGTAGGGCTGAAAGTATACAATCAATTAACATAAGAGATTTTAATGTCAAATGTGCATCAATAGTACTTTTCATGCTAGAGTTGTGGTTTCGAACCCACGCCTCTGCGTGTGAAACAAGAGGATCGATGCAAAGACGCCCCAAACTCCTAATCATGGTTGTGCCTCTGCAAGTGAAACAAGAGGGTCGATGCAAATACGGGGCTATGCAGAACACTATTAGCTTACTGCAGACTAAAATAAGTACTTACTCATGACACAAATGAGTTGCCTTGTACTATTCAGTTATCAAATCCCAGGGGCAACAGATAATATTGTGTTGTCACAACTCACAGGAGATTTTTCCCACTTCTGGTGCTAAAATGAAAGATCTCATTCAAATGCACTCTTAGGTAATCAGATAGAATCATCAATCATGAATATCACACGACGAATACACAGGTTGAATAATTGTTTTCTCCATTTTCTTCTCATACAACTTTTATTGAATTATGAATAGTCTTACATACAGATAGATGTACCCGAGGTAAATTTTAGCTATATAATTACATTGATATGGGGAGGAACCATGACTATCATGAATATACTATATCTAAATGTACCATATTTTACAAAGGGGAGATGCATGTACCGTGTACTGCAATGTTGGTTAGGAAGTATATATATGTCAATTGTCATTAGAGATGGCCTCGGGAAGTTTAAAGGTAGGAGGTTTGTCAGCACCTCTCCTTGAGTACTCTCTCCATCTTCGAGCAGCTGCTGCAGCTCGTTTTGATCTATCTTCCACTTCCTCCTCTGTAGAAACCAAATCAAATTAGTTACACAGATAATACGCATAAGCAAGTTCATTTAGGCTTAGTTTTCCTACCTGTCTTTGTGTAGTCTTTACGATCACCCCATAGGTTATCCCAGTATGATTCAGTTTTCTCAGAATCTTTCTTCTTCATCATTCTGACTTTAGCTTGTTCCTGCAGTAGCTTACATGTCATAAAAGTTTGCAATCTAATCACAATGTTACAACTATCAATAGGAGGAAAATCGAGCATGAAATCCCGTATAGGAAACAACTTTATGTACCCCTCTGTTAAACAAACAAGTCCACATTTTCCGATCTTGCTAGTAATATCCCATGAAGGTAAACTCTACCGTTAACTAACAAGATTCGAAGCAATATCTTAAGTCATGGAAATTTCACTGCTAAAAAGGAGACAAAAATGAACAAAGAATAGAGGAAACAGCAGCACCGTGTCTAAATTTACTAGAACTTAAAACTTCATAACGCATGAATAGCCAAAAAAAATCTGGAACATGCATAAAAGTATAAACCATTTGCAACACGTACCATGAGCGCCCTGGCATATATAAAATACCACTGTCCGAAATATTGTTAACAAGCAATTCGAGATTTTGTATATAAGCAAAACAAACAAACTGAACAATGAATATAACAAGATAGGTAAAAGGTATATTTTAAACACTTGAGCTAGGAGTTCATACCAAGACTTTAGATTGTCGTTTTTCCCACCGTGTGCTCGCCTGCATCATAAAGTGTTTTGACATGATTCAAATGTGTAACGGGAATTGGAGAAAAGAAAATCATTAGCTGAACTTTAAATGCAAAGAGCTTCACTATCAGAACATTTCTTAAAATATACGACTTGCTAATTCAGGCAACTGTACAAATCATTCCGAGAGTGTGCGCAAACCATCATTTCACTAAGAAGTCCAAACAAAGAAACAGAACTAATGGTGGTCTCGAAAAATAAAATAACAGAATAGTTGTAGATAACATGTGGAACACTGTAAGCTGCAACAGAATTATGGACATCTCAAAGCCAAAAATATCATGATAACATCAACTAGAAATTAAACTCATACAGCTAAAAGAGACATAAAATGGAATTATGGTTTACCATTCTGAAAACATCCATGGCTCCACTGCCCATTCCTGATAGCATCAAGGCAACCTATTGACACATAAAATACACATGTTACACTCAATACCAAGCTAAAAAGAAGATCAAACAAGATTAAGGAATTTGTAAAGTTTAGCAGCATATGTTGTTTAGTTGATAGAGTCATTTGAAACTTGTTAACTCAAACGGAAGCAAATATTTGGATAATCTAGATGCATCACAGAATACCATCTCCAAACACAACAAGAAGCAAGTAGAATCTATCTTTAAATGAAAGCAATACATCAAAGCATTTCTCCACAGCTAGTCTGATTAACCAACTGTTACTTCCACAAAATCCCTTTATACCTGATCAAAAGCTACAGACCTACTAAAACATTCACCCTTCAGCAAAACATTCAAAAGGATCTTACAAGAGAGAGAGAGAATGTGTTATCTTTGCTGTAGATGGAAGATCATATTCCATTTATTAGACCACCAACTTAGATAACTCTGCAAAGGAGTAGTCTGCAGCATACTCTTCTAACCCTTGGCCTGGCTGATTAGTTAAAGGCAGTTTACTAGATATTAAGGAGAATGCAAGGTATTTTGAATACTACAACTTTTTTGGTCGCGTAGAGTTGAGTGAGATGATTAAAGCAGTATCTACTTATTTCGTGTTCATAGAACTTTTAGGTGATTAGGCAAGTTCAGTCAGCAAAAAACATAAATTTAGGTTATTGATATCCAAAGTATTACATGGATCTATTAGGTTATTGATATCTAAAGTATTACATGGATGTATTAGGTTATTGACATCCTGAGTATTCAGCAAAAAGCATAAATTTAGAATTGATCTGGCAACAACTCGTGAAGTTGTCGAGCATTTTAGAGCAGCAAAAAAGGAATATAAACTGCATACGTGATGGACATAAATCACCAAGATAAATGAGAAATGTAGCTCACATTTACTCTTTCTATTCTTCGCATTTCATCCTCAAGCAAAGACAGCTGTGCAGCAGAAGTCCAATGTATGCAATCCACTGGGCTGCAAAGAGAAAGAACTAGTGATTTGACTAGCAATATCATTCGATCCTACAACTCCTGTGAGATGGATATAGCAGAAGTACAAAACATAAGGATCGTAAAACAATCAAACCATATTGGCAAATAAAATGGTACTTCCAAGATATCAGCAAAAAAGTAATGATTTAGCAAAGGATTAGTAAGATCTTCCATATTTAGGAAGAGGCAAGATTGTTGAGCCATTGGACGAGTCCAATTTGGTACTCCCTCCATTTCAATTTGTTCATCTTACTTTCCTTTTTAGTCCTTTTCAAAGAGAATGACTCTTCCCTTTTTTGACAACTCTTTAGTTCTAACTTTCCATATGGCAAAATTAAGACTTCTACATATCTTTAGTTTAGGGCCACAAAATTCAAAAGTCTTCTTTACTTTATTTAGCTCCATGCCAAGTTAAAACCAAACAAACAAATTGAAATGGAGGGAGTATGTACTAATTCTTTTCCAATGGATGAACTCAAAATCATCTGATGATAAGACATAAATCAAGTTTCCTTTCCTCTCCTTTTGGAAATGTAGCCTTAATATAGCATAAGAATCTTTGTTAAAACTAAAAATGCAGATATTCCCAGAAGTTGAAGCAAACTTAATTACATCAGTCTATCACAAATGACACTCTTCCATACTCTGCTAAAGTTCAAGCTTATTTGACCAGCTTATAACTACTTATGGGAGGGGAAATAGATAGAATAAACATTGCTGTCTAAACGAGATACACATTTGAACTATACTCTAGTGACTCAAGTCTCAAGTTGTTTTATAGTCACACTTAGCATGTGTCATAAGCATTTGATAGAGCAAGAATATGACAGTTGAAAGATCTCATAGCAGCATGATAAAACAAATGAACGAAACAAGATAGTATAGGAGATGCATCACATATATAAGCTCCAGCATTGCACTTCAATTGCAAATCTGCAGTATCATTTTTACAACTTTATTTGCTATGTATCGTGATTTTACCACATTGAGAGACCAGAAAGGAAATAATAATTATATGTCTTTTCTTACTTGAAACTTTTCAGTGCAAAATTACATTAGGTCATTAGCAGAACGGATATATAAGTTCGAGACAAGCAGCTATATCTATGAAGCAAGAACCTACCAGCTATCTATCGCTTGTTGAATTAAATCAGGGTGTCCGCATTGATCGTAAACTCTAGCTCTTCCAAAGTCTTCCTCAATCCCAAACACTTTTGAGCAAACATTGGCACAATTTTTGCAGCCTGTGAAGGAGAGAGATGTGTTCTAAATCATACCTTTTCAAGAACGAGCTGCAATTTTTTTTTATTTCAATGAATTGGCAAAACATCCTTTACATAGTTCAACAAATTTAGAAACAAAATTAGAATTGGAAGTACAATGCTTTGCACTTAGACTATACAAAATCTATGCACTTCTTTCTATATACTTTAAGCATTTAGACTCATTGAGACGTGAAACATTCTCGCTTTCTAGCCTTGTAAAAAAGCATGATTTGGTGACAATAAATGCGTTGGAGGTGATCAGATGACAACTAGCTTCTTTAATTAGTACAAACACGACCTTTAAGAATTCAGCATCAGGAAAAAGGAAACTGAAACTATGGAAGATGTGTGTTTCAAAATATAGTTAACTAATAGATTATGGTTAACGATCGACATATTTTAACTGGAACTACAAAAAGGACAGCTACTTGAAAGAGACATGAAGTGGAACAAAAAAAAAATTAACAAACAAATAAAATGTGAGACTATAATACCTATGCAGCTAAACTCGTCAACAAATACATGATCTTTTGGCGATGAATCGCTCAGGAAAGGGTTGATTGCTGTGGCTGTGTACCCATGGATCTCATCATAAACTCTCCTTTGCACTGGATCGCTAAGAATCTACAGTATTATAATGATTAGAAATTGAAGTTCCAAATAAAACACATGGATTGTCAAATTGTGAAGCACCCACCTCGTAGACCTCATTGATAAACATGCAAAAATTTGTGGTTTCGGGATCATCACCACTCAAGTCTGGATGGCAAGCTTTCATGCAACTATAGTATGCCTTCTTTATTTGAGCAGGTGTAGCATCGGGAAGCTAGCAACATAACAGACATTATAAGTTAACGAGATATCCTTTAGCATAACCAAAGAAAATACAGAAAAGGAAACAGGCAAGAGAAAAACAAAACAGACAAAATTATGCTAGAAATGTGCATTTTCATGTCCTGCACCGAGGCAGATTTAGAGTGTGACCTAGGGGTTTACGTGAATCTAATAACTTTTGCCCTGACCTTGTATATGTATTAAGAAATTCACTAAATATCTGTAAATATTTTATCATGAAATCAATTGTTACTATATGTTAACTTGAGGTCATTATAGGAACTCATAAACTTAAAATCCTAGATCCGCCTCTAGATTCCTGCAAATTGAGCTTCTTGAATCTTGATAAAGTACAAACAACTGACATTCTTTTGTTACTATAAACTCATGGTGTATCTTCCTTAAGAGTATTAATGAAGCAACCCTATTAGAAACCGTTTGGTAGCTGATTAAAATTATGCACATATTAGTTATTCCATCTTCTCCCTGCATAAGATGGTTACCAATTCCCTCATAACTTATACATATATTAGTTATGCGAGTTTCTAAATTGCAAGACAAGCATCATATCAATTTTCACATAAATAACTTACTTCCTAACCAGCTACCGAACATTATGCAACTTCAACAAAAATTACTACATAGATAAATTACCTCTTTACTGAGAAATTCATTGCAAGTAATCACAAAAACAGAAACTACAACATGAAAAGCAAAAAATAGATTCAAATCACCTTACCCCATACACCAAGCAGCAAATAAAAACAGTAAAAATTTGATCTTTGAGAAGTAAAATGCAAAAAAATAAGTTGTAAATTACCAAACCCAAAACAGCATAAAAATCATCAGCAATTTCCTCAGATGCAGCAGCAGAATCTTGATAAGCAACTTTAATTCTCCCTAATCCTCCTCTCTTCCTCCCAGAATAACCCAATGAGCTAAAATTATTACAAAAAATTGGAACTTTACTTCTTGAATAGAAACACTGAACTGGGTTGTGTAATTTGAGTGAATCTGTACAAACAGGTGACAACAATTGAGCCATTTTTACAATAACAAAAAAAATTCAAGAACTGACCAAATAATGGATCAAAATAAAAACAGAAATAGTGGATTTGGGATATTTTTGTGTGGAAATTAAAGAATATATTTAAGTTTATGAGGAGGGAAAAGTTTTGAAAAATAAAAAATAAAAAATAATTAGGAGAAATGATGAGATGGCAAGGTGTGAACCATTTATTTTCCAAGAATGTAGAGGGACCTTGTCCCCTTGTGGGAAAGAATGAATCTTTGTGCAGTATGGCGTACGATGGAACGTGAAATTGTAAGCAATGACACGTGGAGGATTTTACTTGCACGCTTCATCTCTAATTTAATTTAACTACTAAAATTATACGCACTTCGCGTGGGAATTTAATATCACAAAAATTTATAAAATAATACTTAAAACATATCCGTTAATAAAACTAAAATACTATGTTATCTTACATGCAAGATTACGTAATAACAAATATTAATAATGTAAAAGAAAATGATAATTATAACATTTTATTATTTATCCTTCAATCAATCATCTTTAATTTGATTTTATAATTTATCATTTTACTTCGTGGAAGTGTTGCTATTTTGATATTATTGGAAAATCAAATGAACATCAACCTGAGATATTAAATTTTCTAATAAATAAATAATAGTTGGTGAAGGGATAAATAAATTTTAAAAGGTTGAAAAAAGTGAACAAATATTCTAATTTTAATGTGTAGAAAGTTCAGCCCTACCTTTTGTTTTACATATATTATTTTAAAGTTTCTCATTTAAATGTATCATAATTAATTATCAAAATGAAAAATTAAATGGAGAATATATCATATTGGACAATTCAACTTTTATATATACTTGAAAGGGAAAAATATTACACAAAACTATTCAGTTTGTTTGGGTGTTTTTTTAAAAATCAATAGAGCGATGGAGTTTAATTTGAAACTATACTTCTATTCCAATCGCATTGTCGAGAAACACATTTATTACTTCAAGAAAAGTATTTACAACTTGCAGTAAACTTGAGAATTTATCCATACTTCATATTGAATATGAACAATTAATTTATGGTGTAGTTATCTATGTCTTTGTGCAGAATAAGAAGAAGTTCAAAATTTTCGTTGTTTTAAAATGAAAGGAAATCACTCTATTTATAAACAACAAAAAGTAGTGTGAACAAATGCTTATTGTGCCTTATCGGAAAGGTCACAACTATTTGGAAAAGTTACAACCCTTAGGAAAGGTCGCAATTTTTCATAAAAGTCACAATTTTTCATAAAAGTCATAACTTTTCATAAAAGTCACAACTTCTCATAAAAGTCGCAATTTTTCATAAAAGTCGCAATTTTTCATGAAAGGGGAAGACTAGTTTTAAAAATAAATAAATTAAAAGAGAATTTTGGTTTGTGGTGGCGCCATGTAGGCGAGCCTAGTGTTCTCTTTTATATATTTATATTTTATATGATTTTAATAACCATATACTAAAATATATTATATATTTCATATTGACACTCTTTATTTTGATATTCTTTAGTTAAAATTCTAACTTCGTTACCAAAATATTACTATTAATGACATGTATATACTAATATGTTTTCCAATAGTTGAGAAACTTGTGACTTAAAAAGTACCCTTTCAATGCTATTTTACTTGTCATTTTGAACTTTTCACGCCTTTAAAAATTAATAATTATACCAATATTTATCATAATATTTATATTAATTAATATTTAATCCTAAATCATGAAAAATAATTTTCAAAATAAATAATCAAAGTTGGAGGTAAAATTCAAGAAAAACTTTTTTTTATATGCAAAAAGTGACAAGTAAAAATAATAATATAACTTTAATATAATAAACATGTAAAAGCAACCAGATGAATATTATTTTATTATTATGTTATTAATTAATGTATCTCCAAAATGATTTAATGATACTGTAACAATGTTTTAAAGTTTTTAGGAGGCTACTTTAGAAATTTTCAGAACTTGAAGGGTATAGGGAGATATTTTTGAAACTTGAAGGGGGCCAATATTGCAGTGAAGCAACTAGAAGGACCTATAGTTGCAAATATAGTTAAGTGACTTTCTCGTGAGGACAATTATGAGAGCGCGCGTGATACAAACGCGTGCTGATTTCCCTCGGAATTCAAACCTCAGTCTGAATTCTGAAATCCCTAAAACCCCTTTCCATTTTTCTCCTTCCAAAAACCGAACCAGATCGATCGAGCGATGTGGAATAATCGACGGCCGCCGGAAAATGGCTCCGGTAACGAGGAAGACAACTCCGATCAGGAGAAAACTATAGCAAAGGCAGCTGGTTTCGTGGTCGTCTCGGGAATCGCGATGAGCATTCTCAAAGCACTCAATCCATTCGACAATCAAAACAGCAACAGTAAAACCAGTGAAGTAAAGGCAACAGTTTTCGAGTCAGCTCCATCTCAAACTCAGCCTCAAGTGCTTCAACAATGCCAGCCAGAGCCTGAGCCCATCATCAAGGTTGTTTACTTGTATACTTGTGTGCATAATTGGTACTTCCTCCGTTTCAATTTGTTTGTATGATTTTTACTTAGCAGGAAGTTTAATAAAATAAAAAAATATTTTTGAATTTTGTGATTTTAAATCAAATGTATGTGTAATGTACCTAAATGTTTAATCTTGTGGTAGTTAACCTGTTGTATGGAAAGTTGAAATTAAATAGTTTCCAAAAAAAGAAAGATTCATTCTTTTAGAATCAAACTAAAAAAAGAAAGTAAGGCAAACAAATTGAAACGGAAAGAGTTATTTGCTGTCCTTATTTTTGTGGTCATTTTTTATTTTTTTGTATCTTTGCATTTATTTTATGGCTTTCCAGAAACCCAGTTGTTGTGCAGAGCCAAGAGCGAAGGAAGTGTCACCAAATGTGATAGAGATTGAGCGGGGAGATACACTTTGGGGATTCTCTAGAAAATATGGGGTATGCATACGTGTTCTTCCCTCCATCTCAATTTACATGACATTCTTTTCGTTTTGGGGACATTTCCATATGTTTTACACCATTCCATTTGTAACGAGCTATTCAAATTTTAAACAATGATGAATGTTGTCAAAATAAATTTTTCATTCAACTCTTTAATATATTTTTTCCAATACCAGTAAAATGCTATATAAGTCAAATTACCATTTTAAAAGTCTGCAATCATACAAATGCAACACATTTTGTATTATATTAGAATATTGGTTTCTCATTTATATGAAAAAGAACAAAAAAGAGCTCCTTGTTTACCAGTTGATAGCATTGTGGCATACTGAGTGTGTATTTTGGCTTAACTTAGGTATCAATTGAGGAAATTAAGGAGGCTAACGGGCTTGAGGGGGACACCATCTATGCTGGAAAGAAACTTGTAATACCTTAATGTGCTCCTTCTCATTGCTTCTTGTTGTTGTATCGTTGCTTATCACGTGAGGTTGTTCTCTTCATTTGTTAAACTAAATTTAAGCTGTATTAGGCCAGAAACTTTTGTAGTTTGAAACCAAGGTTATGGCTGCCACTAGAGATAGAGATGTGAGATTGGTTTTAGCTAATGTAAAATGAGTAAAATTTTAGCTGCTATGATGAACTTGTATCTCGACTCGCAACATTTTATTATGTCGAAGAAGTGATTATTCTCCAAATTCCCTCTTGGTTATTTGCCCTTTATCATGTGTATGATTTAATTCTCTTTGTTTAATTACATCTTCCATGGAATTATATGTGGTAGCAAATCAAGCTTCCAATTTTAATTCTGTTGCAGAAGCAAGAGAAATGCTGAAAGCAACATGAAAAAACGTTTTATTTCATAATTAAAGCAACAAGAATAATTCAAACAAACAATGTAAACAGAATGAAAAGTGAAGGGATACGAACTACCAGTGCAGCACGTGGTACAACTGTTGCAAGCTACAAATGCCAAGTCTTGCTAATCATCTTGCATATTCTTGTGGGGCTCTGTGCTCTTATCAGTCATCTACAACTTTTTCTGCACCCAGCTTCTAATATGTTATGTGGGGCTTAATGTTAAAAGTTTACATGGATTGGACAACAACACTGAGGGTGGACGGGATGGAAGAAATACAGGCATACATTCTTTCCTAATTTATGCTTGGAGTTAAAGCTTCAAATCTACTGATATCTCTCATCTGGGAAAGCCTTTATTGCAGTTGTTCTGCTTTACCATTTAAGGCATGAAATTACTGAGACTTTACTTAATTGCAAATTATAAAAGTTAGCTCATATGATTTCATTACTAGAGTGGCAATAGGATGTTTACCATTCCAAAGTAGCTATCCATTTGCATTTTACTAGAAGAGCTTACTAGAGTGACAATAGGATGTTTAACCAGCAAGAAAAGTAAGTAGTTGTATGTCCTCATCTTAACCCTATCTTAAACTCAAAAAGTCTGCATAATAATGCATTTTTCACCATATTATCATTTTTCCACTTGGCAACATCTATTACAATGTTCTGAGCTAGTAATGGCATGTTCTGCTTCTGCCAGACTACTGCTATTTTGTAGCATGGGGACCTGTCAACATGTGAATATTATATTTGCAGCATTTACCAAAAACCAATGACTGTCCTTATTCAAATAGAGAGACTAAATGTATGTAAACCTACAGTATCATGGTAATTAGACTATGAAGCAAGGGAGGTGTCTTCAAGTTACCTCCCAGTCTGTAACAGTGAAAGCGCATTATTTCTCATCATGGAGTTTGAGATCTTCCTTGTCCATGAAATATTCACACATGCATCTGCTCCCCTTCCACCTTACTAGAGGCCTCTTTCTATTTGGTGCAAGTATGGCTTATTTCTTATACTTGGTATGGTTCTTCTTTTTAATAATGTGTTGGCTCCTATTCCCATTGTTTTTGCTGTGAGTCAATTGAATTTAGCCTCTTAACTTCGTTGACTTGGTTAAGAATTGTTTAGTATGCGGTATACATTATGATTTTGTATAGTCTGGAGATGAGAACTTAACGTGCTGACTGCTGAGCAAGCATCATGATTGTATAAATTCTGAGCAAGTCAAACTGGCATTTTCTTACGAAATGCACACACTTGTTAGAACAGCTTCCCCGCCACCCCTACACCCTGAGACAAAACCCCTTACTTTCCATAGTATGGTTTTACTCTCGTAAATGGGAAAAAGGACAAATATACCCCCGAGCTATCGTAAATGGTATGCAGATACCCTCCGTCATACTTTTGGGACATTGGTACCCCTGCCGTCCAAAAATTAGAGCATATATGCTTTTCACTCTAACGGAAGACTAAATTAGGGACACGTGGCACAATCTTATCCGTCGATTCGATATTTAATAAATGTTGGATCGGTGTATAAGATTATGACACATGTATGTATGCTCTAGTTTTTAGACGGTAGGGCACCAATGTCCCAAAAGTATGACGGAGGATATCTGCATATCATTTACGATAGTTCAGGGGTATATTAGTCCTTTTCCCCCTCGTAAATTGACAGAAACAGCAAAGTGCTTGACTGAGTACGCTGATCTTCATTCTGGTTTGTCAATTTACTCTAGAATCAGTGGTAGTGTGAAAACAAACATACAATTTTGTAGTTTTCCCTTATTTATAGTTAACTTGATCTCTTTTTGTCTCTTTTCTTTTAGTATATTCTATAAACCATTATGCAGTTCAAGAACTCATGAAGTTCAGCTCTATTGTACAAAAAACAAGATAGTGGAGTAGCTTATGTTATAAATTTTGGAGCTTGTCATAGTTCATTTCAAAATTGGTACCAAAAATGTGGATAGCGGCGTAGTTTATATGATCATATGCAAGACTGGAATGTTTCCCTCTCTGCAGAAGTTAACATTATCTTTTGGAGTTCTTAATTGGGGACCATAGTAGGAACACTTTGGAAATTTGTAACAATGAAAACACATTGGAAAAGGTTAACAAAAGTAAAGTAGAATTGAGTTTCAAGCTTTTCTTGTGGGCTACTCTTGAATTTCCTTCATAAGAGTAGGAAGGTGTCTAATCATTAAAGGAATACCTATTTTAAGAAGTCTATTATTTGAGCTATGCTTTGTAGTTTATGATTTTGCATTCAGCTACTAGCTTTTAAGTGGATAAAGAAGCCTAATGCTTAGCATCATGCATACTATATTCCCTAGACTACAGATTAGCCTTACTTTCTGTATGAGTTTATATTTTTCAACATGATTTCATAGGCCCTACTGTTTTTTCATGCTCCCTTGCAATCATTTTGTATCACAGGTCCTACTTGCAAATTTATTATTTGTGTTAATGGTAAAAAGCAAACCTAAACTATCACATTTTTGCGAGTTCCATACCTCAACTATCACTTCCAACAGCCAAACTCGGCAATGAATATGTCGTTCAATTCACACCGGCAGGGTGGTTGAGGTGTGTGCTTTGCAAGTGTTTAGTTTCTTCACACAACAAAACAAAGGTATGATAGTAGTCTACTCAACTACTCGTGCCGTATGGCGAGATTCTTCTACATTCTAGAATCTGTAATATATGTTCACTCTCTTTGTATTAAAGGGCACCTCGATGCTGAATTGGCATATACTTTGTTGTCGATTGGAACAAATAATTTGGTCAATTCAATATCGAGGTGTTTTTTAATATAAAGAGAGTGATAGTTTAGGTAGATAAAGAGAACAATGGATAATTGAGGTATGAAACTCGCGTAAAGGTGATAGTATAAATGTGTTTTTGTCCATCAACTCTTATTATTATGTCAGTTTTACATAATTGGCGTTTATGTTGTGTAGAGAAAAGTTCTGGTTTTTCATGTGAGTTTTGCATTTGCTTATTGATCTAATTCTGTATTAACTATATTAAGTTCACCCTGCAAGTCTCAGATCAAATCTGATGTAGCCAACTAAGATGAGCTATCTAAAGTAACTGTCAATTATGGCAAAGAAAAGTTAAATCTGACTCACATTAAACTATAGGCTAAACCAAATCCATTTTCTTCTAAGCTGTTTCAAATGAAGACCAATCTTGCTAATATTCCAGCCCCCAGAGCCTTGGTCTAATGGTGAGAGCGTCGCAAGTGATGTGTAGATTAGGCGCAGGTCAGGGTGTGAACCCTGTGGCCTGGTATTTTACTAGACAAGAGTAGAAGGGCGGGCCCATCTCCATCGAGTTTCTCGTTTACCCAAAAAAAATCTTATTTTTATTCCAATTGTGCAGGAGCTTTTTCATCTTCCATGATGAGTCCAAGTGGTTCCTACAACATAATGTCTTCCCTTTGTTTCATGAACTTGAATATAGCAGCCATTTCACTAGCACACCACCACCAAAACTTTTCCATATTCTTGAAATCAACTAGTACATAGGACCTGGCACCTAGCATGTGAAAACAATCAAAAGTTTTCACCTTTTTTAGCAACTTTTTCTGTTTCTTCTATCTTCTTTTAATGGTGTTTATAATTGTAGAGAAACGTGATTACTTCTCTTCTCAACCACATCTTAAAAAGCATGACACCTAACACAAATCTTTAAAGGAAATCAAGAATATCTAATTAACATCATGATCACAAGCTTTTATGAGCTAAAAGAACGTCTCTTATATCCTTAGTGATCTTCACAGGTTCATTAATCTTGAGACATAATCATGATTAGTGAAACCCCACTTTCTAATTGCATAAATTATTTTCCCTAAACATCTCTCCTTCAAATCATACATCTGTGCTCAAAGAATGCAGAACTCTAAGGCAGCAGCAGCCAAGAAGCAGAAGCTTAAGGGATGCAGTGCCTTGTGTTGTAGCTGTAGGCTGAGTGTTTCGTCATCTTCAGAAGAAGCTGAAAGTTCCAGTTCTGGTAGATATCCGACTATTTCGAGCCTAACACATGCTATGGTGCAAGAGAGGTTAGACAGGATGATTAGAGAAAGAGAAGAGGCGAAAAATGAAGAGATGAGGAGAAGGAGGAGGAGGGCGGAGCGAGATGAGAGGACAAAGTTTATAGTGATGATAGCTATGGAGAAATCATCTTATGATCCAAGAGAGGATTTTAGGGAGTCAATTGAACAGATGATAATTGCAAATAGGATTTGTGATCCTAAAGATTTAAGGAGACTTTTGAATTATTATGTTTCTATGAATGCTGAGGAATATCGTGGTGTTATACTTGAAGTGTTCCATCAAGTTTGCACAACTTTCTTCTTATCGTGTAAACAACCTTCATCTCATCAAGTATAAAAGTTCTATCAATTCAAAGTTCATTCACCACCCCGTACCCCCACCTCAAATCAAGTGCGGGATCTTATTAGCTTAGTTGCTTGGTTGCTTGACCTTTCACTTTGATGGTAAGGGTTTGATTCTCTACCTTATAATCCCCTTCCGCATTTCTCTTCTCCCTATCCCCGATGTAATGTTTTTTAAAAGAAATGCACAGATAGCCAATTTTGGCAGGTAATTTACGAGAATGGTCTTGGAGATGGGGTGATCTTGACCTTTGACCTCGTTTTCCCTTTGGACAAAACTTCACATTCAACAATTTTTTACTTTTGACCATGAAGGTTTTCCATTGGGACAAGCAGGGTCAAAAATTCAAGACGATCCATTTCCAAGGTTATTTGGCGTAAGTTTCTGGATTTTTTGCTTTAGATCCTTCCTAGCTAGAAAATACTTGTCATTTACATTTTTAGAACTCACATAAATAAGCAATTTGAGCTGAATTTGAACCAGACAATCGATAAATGAATCATTTACTCAACCTGTCTAAAATTTGTTGGGCTGAGTCATAATATATTAGGTTGCATAATTGCACTCCATGCCAAACATGAAACATCCAACACCCCAAATCCAATTTGATAAAAATGTTTAAACAACACCATTCATTACCACAATTGGAAACCAATTAGGTATTCATAACGTCTTTCGTAATACTAGATCACTGGTTCTACTATGATTTTTCAACAAAAGAAAAAGATTTAGAGTTCATTGATAGCCAAATGGGAACTAACACATCCTCCCTCATACACCAACTAACAGTAACGCACCAAAACTTTCCTCTAGGAATGGATAATATAGATATCAGTCTACACAATGCATAAACTTGCTAAGCTGGTTCTCAGCTTATCACTGAATGTTTGAGGACTTGTTAAGGATAACACCTTCATATTTGACCTGGAACCACTTCATTGAATCTTCCTTTGTGACCCTGTGCTGGATCCCGACACGAGACTTGCACCTGCGGCGACGAGCAACACGGTATCCAGGACGCTCCAAGACAACATAGAAATCCATACCATAAATACCAGTTGAAGGGTCATACCTGTAAAACAGAGAAGAAAAAAACAAAATGACACAACTTCAGAACTAAAAACATAACAGTTTATATGTGTACCAGATTCATAACCTACCGAGGTTAATATGGTAAGATGCAGCAACCATAAGAATAAATAGAACAGTTATTTAAGAGAACTATATGTAAAATTCTTTCTTTAACTACTTATACTAAGTTTTAAGCAGTTCCAACGTAAATTTTAACATAGTTTTCTTGTTATGCATTTGAAAAGGTAGACCAGTAACAGACCACTACCCAAGAAAAATAAAGCTAGCCAGCTAATTATGTAGATCATGAAAGCTAAGCACAAAAGATACTACTAGATGACAATCTGCTTACTTAATTCCAAGATCAATGTGCTCCTGAATACCAAACCCAAAGCAGCCGGTTTCACTGAAGTTCCTTCTCAGCAACTCGTATTCCTTAACCTTCAATCCACTCTCAAGTAGCTGCATGGCTTTCTCCCCTCTGACAGTCACGTAGCAAGCTATCTTTTCATTACGCCTGATTCCAAAGGACCGCACAGTATACCTTGCTGTTAATAAGAACCACTCAAGCATGTGAAAAATCAAACTATGACTTCGGACAGGACACAACTGAAATAATTACAAAGTATATTAAATAAATGTCCACAAGAAAATCATTGGGAAGTTCATTCACCAACCCTATACCCTATATCAATGTATGAACTAAAGCAGGAAGCAAGTTAGCTAACCATAACTCGTGAATAGCATGGTAATCAAATTTTAACAATCTCAGATCATGAGTAATGCTAGCCTGGATCAACATCTTGCAAAAATACTTGCAGGCAAAAAACTACTCCTAAGAGGAACAAATCCAACACAATTACAAGAACCTGCAATCAACACAGCTAGTTGCTTGAGGTAAGTCTTTATATAGTAGACGAGAAGGAAAGTTATTCACCAGAACCTCACATTTAAAATGTGATTAGTGAAATCAATAAATGACACCTTAATCCCAAAACTAATTTGAGTCAGCTATACGAGCCCTCTATATTAATCTGTCACTTACTGTTCAGTGCTGAACTAAATATGTAACTGATAAAAATTAAGCCAGATTTTAACAGTCTACCAGATCAGCAATATTGTTAACCAATTACCACAAACACGCAGCTTATACATAGGCGTTACTTCATGCATTGGACAATTAATCAGTGTGCATATCAAATATTTATTTCACAGAGTCGACAGTGTCTTCCCGTGTAACCTATTCTTTTCTTGTAGATTTATTCTTCAAATTGTTGTTTGGAAATGTGTGACATTATATTCATCCATTGTATTCATCAAAACACTACATACGAAACAATGCAATACATTATGAAATAATATGTAACAACCATAAAAACAAAGTGTTAAAATGCATTGAAAATTCGAAAATTTTACCCTTGGAGAAAACAGGTGATTGGCCGCTAAGTTGCTCCAAGACCTTTAAGCATAAAAAAAAAACAGAAGTACCCTCCATCTTAGTTCAACATCAAAACAACGGAAAAAAAAAACAAATTCATGAGATTTTGTGAAAAAAGGTGTTACCTTTGCTGCTCTGGTGAGTCGATCTCCACTCTCACCGACGGAGATATTGAGAACAAGCTTCTGAACCTTAATGTCCCTCATAGGGTTACTCAATTTCTTCTCTGAAGCCTGCACTCATTATAACACAACAAGAAACATTTAGACGACATTGAGATATACATAAGAGAATAAGAAACTACTGACAGAACGAAGGAAATTGCAGAGAGATACCATTGCTGGACGAAATTGCAGCAGCAGGGAGTGTTGAAGAGTACTGAACCTGAGGCACGAAGAAGATGGTGAAAAACCCTAATACTATCTAAGTTTTACAATGATTTGATTATGGGCTGCAGTTGAATCGGGTTTGGGCCATTTGTTCACTTTTATAACAAAGGGTCATTTGCACTTTTGGTCCTATTTTGTAGGGAAAATTGTATATAATAGCAAACTATTAATTCAAATTAAATGTTATAAATATAGTTTAATTTAATTGTACCTCATAACAAACTGTTGTTATTTCACCTCTCTCTTGGTGAATCTCGCTCACCACTCTCGTTCTCTCCCTCGCTTCTCTAGTTTTTTATACAAACGCAAGTGTATAAAGTGTGTTTGTGTTTGTATAAATCGAGAGAAAATTATATATATACATATATTTTCGTTCCCCTCTCTCAGATCTCGCTCGCCACTCTTCCAGATCTCGCCTCTCTCACTTTATACAAAAAACACAAAGTATAAAATGCGTAAAAATTGTATATATACATATATTTTCGTTCCCCTCTCCCAGATCTCCCCTCTCTCAGATCTCGCTCGCCACTCTTCCAGATCTCGCCTCTCTCACTTTATACAAAACGCAAATGTATAAAATGCGTGAAAATTGTATATATACATATATTTTTGTTCCCCTCTCCCAGATCTCGCTCGCTCACTGGCCTCTCTCACTTTATACAATTGATCTTTTTGTATATGTATACCAAAGCAGATTTACAACTGCTTTCTTTTGTATATGTATAGCGAAATCTACATATTTATGTTTGCTATGGAACGCAATTATGCAAACTTTGCTATAGCATACAAATACGAATTTTGTGTTTGCTATATGTGAAAGTTGCTCTTTGTAGTACTATATCTCTCAAGTCATGTGTCACTCCGCTAGATATAATTTCAATTTCGTGGGAAAAATGTACCACTAGTATTCATTCCTGATACAAAAAATATAAAAATAAAGATATATACATGTTGGTACAATTGTATTATTTGTATTCGTTTACGATACAATAATACAAAAGTACAAATGATATTCAATACATACAAGATTGTAGGTTGATACAATTATTAAAGTGGTATAATTAATACAGGTATTATTTTCTTCTTCTATGTATTCATTTATTATATTAGACATAATACAATTGATATAAACACAAAATAAAATACATCTTATTTTACAATCTAAAACATTGTATTGGGTTAGAGATACATATAGAGAAGGAGAGGCCAATGAGAGAGAGATAGAAATTTACTATAAAACCATAAGTATAATGACTAATTGTAAATAATTATCACATATTTTGTCTCAATTTTCTTAAATAATATATTATATAATTTTATTTACGAATTATAACATATCTTTTACTCTTATATAAATTAGCCTTATTTTTCTTACCACAAATAACATGGCCACTATCACTGTTTTTTATACAATTTTTTCAAAGCCTCACCTCTTTTTTTTTTGGGTAAATCACCACCAGACCACTAATTGTTTATATTTAATACAGTTTTGATACAACTTTAATACAATTTTTCAGAACTTCACCTAATATATAACTAAAACATTTTAAATATAAATATATTATAAGTATTATATGTGAATTTTAAATATTCCAGAACTATTTAAATTAGTTTACATTGTTAGAAATGTATTACATTTGTTCTGGAATAATTACTATCGAATTTATAGTAATGTATAATATCGAATTCAAATTGTATTATAACTGTCGTTTATACTTATACAATTTAAATACAACTTTAATACAAATTTTCAAAGCTTCACCTCTTATTTTTCGTAATCACCACTACCAGATCACCAATTATTTATATTTAATACAATTTTGCTACAACTTCAATACAATTTTTCATAACTTCACCTAATATACAATTTTAATGCAACTTTAATACATATTTATATCAAATGGTTATTAAAGCTAAAATTTATGTCATATATGGTAATAAAAATAAAGTAACACTTAAAAGTGTAATTAATCAAATAAAATATATTATTTATATAAAAATTCCTTTTCTTTTTCTATAAACTTATGTGGGTTTAGATTGGTAAAGAGGAGAGTCCAAATAGACAATAATGCGGCCCAGCCCAATAATGAAAAATGCTTACCATCATTACCCGAATTCAGAAACAGAAATCCAGTGGTACTCCGTCGTATTGAAGTTTTCCGGTAGTGTTTCTACCGGCGTAAGCATTTTTGTATATCCAAGGTGATTAATTTTGTGAAGGTAAATGTTGTTTTACATCATATTCATTTTGATTGTTGGCTCTAATCTTTTCCCCTTTTTTCCTCATTTGAAAATTACTAGATTTCATTTTTCTTTCAAATTATTGAAGAATTGTATTGTTTCATGATTGTTACTTCTAATTAGATATCCTACAATGGTTGTTAATTCATTCTTATTTGTAATTGCTTGTTTGTTCCTCGCTTTGTACAGAACGGACAATGGTTGAAAGGCTCATTTCATTACTTGTGATAGCTAATAATAGCAATGCAAAAGTTGTTATTCTTATCCAAATACAAGAAAAATCATAGCTTTTAATTCTACTACATTGTTGCTTTCTCCAAGTTTTGATTTTTTAAATAGTTTGGCACTGTTTACTTACGAATGGAGGATTTTTTTTAGAGGAAACTAATGCAATTGAGAAAAAGAAAGCATCACACTTGTGGTTTACTTGGAGCAGCACCAGTTTGGTGTTGTAAGTGGATTAATATAAAGGTAGATTGAGTTATAATTATCCTTGCTTATGTTGCTCCGACTCTCCAATAATGTGGTTGCACCCTTGTCGGATCCTCCAAAAGTGCATTATTTGGAAGGATCCGACATGCACTCGTCGACATTTTTGAAGAGTCCGAGCAACATAGAATTCTTCGCTGCTATTGTATTATATGATGTTTTCATTAATGAAAACCTTTTGTTCTGTGCCAAAAGATGATTTCTTGTTTTCATTTTGATGGATTTTAAGAACTTATATAACTCATAAGAATTGACCAAGAAGAACAGATAGGGCTGCCTTTCATACAATGATTTTGTATTGCACTGTGCATGTCCATCTATGGATTTGAAGTTTTGAACTGAAAAATGCTACTCTTTTGTACTTCCAAAAGAAAGAGGTGATATTTAAAAAGGATTTGTCTGATATTTTGTTCAAAAATGATTCAGGTCACAGGTCTTAACTCCTGGATTAGATGTGGAGTATCAAAGGTAGACTTTCAACAAGGTTAATGAATATTTGCGTAGCATCTCTTTGTAAAGCGAAACAATTGGAGAAAGCTGAAGTTGTAATAGTTGATGGCATAAGAATTGGAGTACAACCAGATGTGGTCACTTATAATACACTGATTACCGCATATTGCCGCTTTGTTGGCATTGATGCAGGTTATTCCATCCTTTATAGGATGAAAGAGGCTGGAATTTATCCTGATACTATTACATATAACTCTTTAATAGCTGGAGCTACCAGATATTGCATGATATCTCGATGTTTCAATCTGTTTGAAGAAATGCTTGAGATGAGTATTCTTCCTGATATTTGGAGTTACAATACATTAATGCATTGCTTCTTTAAATTGAGAAAGCCAGATGAAGCATACAGGGTTTTTCAGGATATTCTTTTGAAAGATATTTCTGTTCATCCAGCAACATTCAATATATTAATTAATGGTCTTTGTATGAATGGATATACAGAGAATGCCTTAATGTTATTTAGGAGTATAAAACGTCATGGATTTATTCCCCAATTAGCAACTTACAACATTCTTATTCATGGGCTGTGCAAGTCAGGACGGGGTAAAACTGCAAGAGAATTTCTCAACGAGCTGGTAGAATCAGGTCATATCCCCAATGCCATCACTTATACGACAGTAATGAAATGCTGCTTCAGATGTAGACAATTTGAAGAAGGCCTTAAGATCTTTTCAGAGATGAGAAGGAAAGGATATACATATGATGCCTTCGCTTACTGTACAGTTGCAAGTATGTTACTTAAAACTGGGAAGATGAATGAGGCCAACGAGTACCTGGGCTATATAATTACAAATGGTTTTGACCTTGATATAGTGTCTTTTAATACCATTGTTAATCTATATTGTAAGGAAGGTCAGCTGGATAATGCTTATAAATTGTTACACGAGGCCGAAAAAAAAGGGTTGGAGTCTGACAAGTACACCCACACCATCTTTATTGATGGCTTGTGCAGGACTGGTAATTTCAAAGAGGCCCAGCAACATTTGGACTATATGAGTATGATGGGTTTTGATTCTAACTTGGTTGCTTTGAATTCTTTTATTAACGGGTTGTGTAAAGCTGGTCACCTTGATCATGCTTTACGGATGTTCGAATCAATGGATGCCAAAGATTCTATTACTTACTCCACTATGGTGCATAGTCTTTGCAATGCCAGGAGATTCCGTGCAGCATCTAAGCTATTACTATCATGTATACGAGGTGGCATGAGAATTCTTAAATCAGATAAACGTGGTGTTATTGATGGCCTTCGTGGTTCTGGATATTCGCAAGAAGCAAGGAAGGTCCAGTCTAAAATTCGATTGGCTACGATACTGCATGATTAATTAGGGATGATGTTCAACTTTGCCACTCAAGTGTTAACCTTGTTTAATTGCCTAAGGTTTTGCATTATAAGTCTTTATGGAAGCTTTAAAAACTCAGGGATCATGCAACTGAGAATACAACCTACATTACCCAATTTTAAGTCAAGTACTTAATCCTCTTGTAAGAGGCAAACACATGACACTGCTGTGAAGAGGTTGTGAATTCTATACCTTTCCTCATCCGAAAGATAGTGATGACATGCTGTTGAAACTGCAAGAGTTATTACAACAACAACAACATATACCTAATGGGGTCTGGGCAGGGTATAGTGTATGCAGACCTTACCCCTACCTCATGGAGGTAGAGAGGTGGTTTCCGGAAGACCCTCGGATCAAGACTTATTATGCGGAAGTAAATGCATGCTTTATTACAGATGCGAAACAATTAGGTGGGCCACAACTGTAAGTCATTTATACTTCCAGATAATCTCTGTCCACTTATTCTTTTGTAATGTTTAGTATTGAATTTCAAAGCTAGATAGTAGAGTACAATCAGTTCAATTAAGGACTGCTCTTTTCTGCAGCATGTCATTCTGGACTCTGAATCTGAAATCACTAAGCTGTCGTGTTTGGCTGAAGATAAATCAAAGGTGAGGATTGTACTCCTCTTTTTCCCTGAGTAGTCAGAAATAAAGTGTTCTTACATATTTGAGCCAGACTTATCTTTTCTGCTCTTTGAAGTTGTTTAAGATGTGTTGACAATAGCCAGTTCCTTTTTCGGGATCTTTTAAATGACCACAATTATTGGCTGCTATCAAATTTATTGATAATTGATGTTGTGGTATGCCTATGATCACTTGCAGACTTTAATGCGGTTGCGCAATGGGTTACTACTTGAATAGAAGTTTGCCTATTGAAGCTTGAAGTTGTAAGTTCCCTACATCTTCATTTTCCGAATTGATTTTCATAGCGGTTTCAGTTATAAATTTTTTCCTTGTCTGTCTCTATGACAGGAGACTGAGCAATTTCAAAGATTTGGGACAAGTAAGATAGCTTCTAAAGCTTCTTCTGTCAAATGCCATGAACTTAGTATGGTGAGTTTAAATTTCTATTTTCTTTCTCGTTCACTTAGTTGAGCTTTCCTTGGTAGGAAAAGAAAGGAAATTTATTTCTCTCAAATTTTGTTACTATATAGTAATTCTCCTTGACACCTGACATTTTGTAAATTTCTCGGTAAGATAGCACTTTGCTCAAAGCTTTTACATCCACTTACTCCCTAAGCTGATTCTTACATGTAACTTTGTCCTTACATCTGCAAGAATGACAGTATTTGAGATTGAAAAGATTCAATAACACCAGAAAAGCCCAAGGCAAAAGAAAAAGAAGTAGTGGGTAGGATCCACTTTATTCACATTCAGTAGCAGCTTGCTGGTGTCCTTTCAGGTCAGTAACTCCTGCAATAGGCAGCTAGGTTACGTGAAACTTATTTTTTGGTTTTCCTGTCCTAATTGAAGGTGAGTGGAAAGTTTACGCCAATATGTCTTTTAAAAGCATAGTATTACTTGTTGGAATATTAAGGGATAAAAGCAATAAAACACGATTCTATCTTCTTTGGCTAATTGCATCACTCTAGACTTGATATACCCGGAAAAGGTGTCTCTCGCTCAACTAAGTGCAGTATCCCTTCTCTCTTTCATCTACCTTTTACCTTTTGATGTTCTGTGTATGCTTTCACACTTTTGGCCATTCTCTGCTAAGTAAGTATAAAAAAGGTTTCGGAAAAACACCTATCATTGGTTCTTTATGTGCCCCCATTTTAGATTTTTCAGTCATTTTGAAGTGGAAGTAGACTGCCAACTGTTAAATCAAAGGCCAAAAGCCCAAAACATTAGTTAATTGGTTAATATTTCCATGTATATTTTCTTTGTTCTGTTTCACTTCCGCCTTTTTCAATATATGGTTCACATTGTGTCAAGCTGAATAGGCTTCTGAAGTCCTTAAACTCTTCCTGTCGTTGTCTATATTAAATCGTGGATCTTAGGTTCAACTGTTCACTGTTTGTGATTCTATTCCTGCTATTGCCCTCTGCTCGTCTTTGGGTTTAGTTAACCTTGAGTGACTTTTCTTTTAGTATACTTAGACTAGATTCTTTGTATAAACTGTCTGTGTTTGGTTCGCAAGATGAGATGGCATGAGGAGACATAAGAACGACTCATCTTCTTATCCTTTCTTTAGTGGTGAGATGAGGAGTTATCAAGCTGATGCATCATCTCATATTGTCTTTGGATGCAGAATGATCGTTAGGATGAGTCATTCTAAGGCCATTTTACATCCCAATTGGGGGGGGGGGGGGGGATCTTAAA
>NW_006239028.1:700625-719807 GCF_000226075.1 Solanum tuberosum | reverse complement strand
TCTTGGTTGGTTTGATCCCCCTTTGGGGGGGGGGGGGGGTAATCATAGAGAAATTCATCCGAGGATGACTTAGCAGAGATGCCTCATTCTATCAGGCACAAATAACATGCACTTTGAGGTGGCAATTCATTACAATTTTTCTTTTTCAGAAAAAAGAATCATAATCTCTCTTTTTGTATATTAAACTTCTATGATATGGCTCTTATCGTTTTCCTGGTAGCCTTGGTGTCATCGCTTTTAGATGCAAAAGTTCGTCCTATGTTAGCACTACAACTTCCATGATATACTGCTTAGTTGTTTCCTTGGTTTAGCCTTGTCATTACTTTTAGATGAATAAAAAGTCCATTCTCCCTTAACACCATGACGTTGCTCAATAACTTGTGCTGCTTCACCTTATTCTTTATAGGAAAAATTATGCAATTCATATATATGAATTGTTGCGGAAGGTGCATCAAGTTGGCTGTGTTGAAAATAACTGGAAGATTTCTGCCCATAATATATCGATGTGAATGACCACATCATGAGAAATGACTTTTGTCATACCAAACACACCTGTGAAACATTTCCTTTGGTATGAGTATAATTGACTAACAGTATTAGCCTAGTAGTATTGTTCTATGTATTACAACATGAACAGAGAAATTTGAGAGTGTATTTTGTTATGGCAAATTAAGTCGGAAGAACCATGGGAGAGTAAAGGCAATGACGAAGCAAGCAAGCAGGAAATTACAGCAGGATTGTTGACATCTCCATCTACAATCTTCGTGTGTTGCAGCAGAGGAATTGGTTATATATGAACTTCTTCTGGCTTCTACTGCCCTTTGGTTCCATTCTATCACCATTATTCTGTTCTGCCTTTCTGCTAATGTTCTTGTTTCCACATTTTTTGCTGTCTTCCCACATATTTCACATGATCTGTAAAATCGCTGTTACAATCCTCACTATTCAACATGAATTCATTCAGTTCTAAGGTCGGTTGTATGAATTCTCAATGTTTACGTAGATTTAAAGCTTATGAGTTTGGAATTTTACTTCTTATTTTCATGTCCCTGCATTTCTCTTTCTGATTTGCGAAATGACATCTACTTTTGCTTTTTCTGGTCAATGTTGGGGTCAATCATATCCTTGCCGTTACAAAATTGACACACAAATTTTCTTATTTTCCACTTATGTAATGATTTCGTTAGTTGAGTTGTAAAATAAGGACATATGTGTGCCAATTTTATAACGGCAAGGACATGACCGACCACTTTATATGGGAGGCCAAGATTACAAACCACAAGAACATGAACTATTTTAGGTACCATAGAAACTCCTTACACCACTAACTGTCAGTATCTATAAGTTAAATCGTATCAAAAGTACCACTAACTATCAGTATATATAAGTTAAATCGTATCAAAAGTATGAAAAATTTCAGAAATATAGAATGGTGTTACCTGTTGCCTCTCTGATTGAACCATGCTTCAGCACAATGGCGATGACAAACACCAAGCTCACCTTTACAATCACAACCAAGCTGCAAAATCTCCATGGATTCATCATTCAAATGACATATTCGACATACGATTTCTATTGCTTGATTTTCATCACTACACTCTGTTTTTTTATCAATATCTATTACAACTTCAGCAGCTTTCTCCGTTTTTTCTCCACATTTAGTATCTAAATTGTCGCTCTCTTTAACTTCTTCGTGTGTTAACTCAGTTTCTTGAATTTCTGGATTATTTGAAAACTCCTCTGTTTTTGAGTTTTCACTGTTTGCTGCAAATTCCTGCATAATTTGTAATTACTAATTTGTTTAGTGAAGAAATCTAACTTTTAAGGGAAATAAAGGAAGGAACAGAGAATAAAGAAAATGAATGGAAAAAGTATATCTTCTTTACAAAATGACGAACATACTTTGCTTCAAGTCGTTCTTTAGTATACAGGAAGCTTTATTTCAGTGGAGACTTTGTATCGATAGTATGTCTGCCCGAATTTTTAAAATCTGTTTATTTTAAAATATATTTATTTTGGAAAATAAATAAATTTTGAGATACAAATTGTAATTGACTTGTCAATTTTAAAATATTTTTGTCAATATTAGAGCAACAACTCGTTGATCAAGATTTTATGAAGTTAAGCAAACAAACATATCAAAAGTTAAACGATATACTGAATTGGTAAAAAAAAAAAAAGTTATATATATATATATACTGAATTGGTGAACTACTAATATGATTTTACATGGAAGAAGCACGAAAGAACGTGAATAAAATTAAAATTTTAAGCCTCTGAAATTTCATAAATCAATATATTTTTCCTTTTTTGAAAAAATATCAGATTTAAAAGTGTGTACTTTGACAGGAAGAAATGTAGGAGTTCATTTTGTTAAATATTAATTTTAATTTCTACGACAAAAAAAAAAACGTGGTGGAAAGAAATATTAATCAAATTTTACAACGAAGATACCAAAACAAAATTTCAAGCCACATGTTAAATAAGTTTAGATAATTTTAGAGATGTTTCGAGGTTTTGCTCTATAACACTCACTACTCCTGTAATTTACGATATTATGATTACCTTCTTTATTTTGATTTTTTTTGTAACCATTCTTTAAACCTATTAAAAATAAATATAAATTAATTATGATTTGACAAATTTGTTCCTCTATATATTAACTTTTTCATATTAATCCATATTATTTAAAAAAGATTTATTTTATAGATACTTTTAAAATAAATTACTTATGAAGCAATGTGTATCTTTATTTGGTAAAAAAGAACACACACACACATATATATATAGTATTAACTTATTTGTGTTGATTTATTTTAAAGTACTTATTAAATAAGTCGTTTTTAAAAAATAATATGGATTATTATAAAGAGGGACAAATTTGTCAAGTTATATTTGAATTATATTTATTTTAAATAGGTTTAAAGAATGGTTAAAAAAAAAAATCAAAATAAGAAAAGTAAACATAATATCGTAAAATACTTTGAAGGAGGTTTTTGAATTATCCTAATAAGTAACATATGATTCTTATTAAGTTTCAACACAATAGAGATAATTCATTTTTATTTTTATTTTGTTATTATTTATTTAATCAGAAATCCTTATTTTCTCTCAATTTATCAAACAAACACATTGTATGAGCTTTATTTTGGGGAAACTAAGCAAATACCCATAAAAACAAAATAATTACTAACATATACCCCTTACATTGATACCCCACTAAATAATTACACTATATACCCCCTAACTAATTCGCTCTATTGGTATCATTAAGGCTGATAATTTCTCTTAATTGATACTAAATCAGTATCAATTATATATATTGTATTGGTATCATTAAGGTTTCTTGTTTAGAAATTGGGATAAGGGGTCTGAAAAATACCCTAACTTTGGTCGGATTTGTTGTTGTGATACTAAACTTTCATGAAGACCTATTACCTCCCTAGACTATTTAATACCCGTATTTTAAACATATATATTTGTCCACGTGGACATAAAAATAATACAAAAATTATAAAATAGTAAAAGTGTCCAATGTGGGCACATATATACCTTTAAAATACACTATTAAATAGTTCATAGGTAAAAAATACGGTATTAAATAGTCTAGGGAGGTAATAGATCCTTATGAAAGTTTAGTATCGCAACAGCAAATTCGACCAAAGTTGGGGTATTTTTCAGACTCTTATCCCTTTAGAAATTACTCATTAGTCAATGATACTATAAGAGTATATATATACTCTTATAGTATCATTGACTAATGAGTAGTTTCGGAACAAGAACATTAATGATACCATATGTATATATATACATATATTGTTATAGTATCATTGACTAATGAGTAATTTCTAAACAAGAAACTTCAATGATACCACAACAATATACACATACTCTTATTATCATTGACCAATAAGTAATTTCTGAACAAGAAACCTCAATGAAACCAATACAATATATATAAAACCGATTCAGTATCAGTTAAGTAAAATTATCAGCCTTAATGATGTCAATACAGTATATGATACTGATTTAGTATATGTTAAACGAAAATTATCAGCCTTATTGAAAGGAGGGTGTGAACTGTAATTATTTATGAGAGAATGAGTAGTTTTTGAATTACTTTTGATTTGGATATGAACATGTAATTATTTTGGATTTTATGACCCATTTATGTAGTTTTCCCCTTTATTTATGTGATGGAAATGATATACAAAGTTATATAGGCAAGTTCTAGTGTTTTAATCTCTAGATGTTGTTTGATTATATGATGGATAAGCAATTAAGCATAAATAGTTATGAGATAAAAATTTAATATTATTTTATTTCTTATTTGGTTGCTAATTCTAAAATAAGTTATAATATAATTAATAATTAATATTAGTAGAGCCGTCAAAATGAGCTTAGTCCATGGGGCCGGCCCAATTATATCTTTTATTGGGGTAGGTTTGAGATATGATTTTTCAAGCCCATTTTAAACTAGGGCTTGTAAGCTCGACCCATATAAACCCTTGGCCCTTGAGGCTTGATCGGGGCTGGAGCGGGGTCGACCCATGGATCAAAACTTTTTATTTAAGAGTAATTTACAATAGTCTCACTAGTATATAATCTAATTATTTGAATACACGTTATGTTGTAATATTTTGAATCTTCGTACCCAAATATATGTATCTCGGAATATATGGACTCAAAATTAGGTTAATTTGTTCTAGATACATACTATCTAAGTAGATTCACATGTATCTAGGATACATATACAAATCTCGCGCCCTCGCCTCCCTTCCATCTTGCTTGTCAGTCTCTTATCTCGCTCGCGTATCTGGTATGCGAGATACATGCTAATTACACTAGATTTTTGCTAGTGTTGTTGAAACAACACCATTGTTTACCATATTTGATTAGAAAAACTTCTCATTTTCTTGATGTTATAGAATTATAAGTTTGAAGAGAGAAAAAAAGGGCTAGCCCGTCCCAGCCCTCTGCCCTTCTAGGGTTGGGTTGGGTTGAGCATTTTCAAGCCCTACCAAATGAAAGGTCGGCACAGCCTAGCCCTTCACATTCCTTGGCCCGCAAGGTTTGGGTCAGCCCTTTTTGGCAGCTCTAAATATTAGGATGAGTTATCATTGTCAATGGTAGAATAAATAATATCGGAATTAGCTATTTCGGAATAAATAATAAAATGACAAAAATATCCCCTTGAGATCCCTACTAAATAAGATAGAGGGTATTTTTATAAACAAAACAAATAGTTTTTTTTATAAAAAATTATTCATGGAATGTTTTATTTAATACAACAAATCAAATCGTCAATTCAATATATAATAGGTACCGCAATACAATATATAAGGATTATTAGTAGGATTCCTTTCGATCTGAATTATTCACTATCATAATAAACTATATTATCTCACTAAACATTCGTAACTACACTTCTTATTAAATTTTGAATTTCACATCAAACACTTATTTGCCTTCCCAAATTTATTTGGAATAAAAGAATCAATCAATTATATTAGATTATTGAGTGTTTAATTAATTGATCAATAATTTT
Organism: Solanum tuberosum; assembly: GCF_000226075.1. Lineage (NCBI taxonomy): Eukaryota > Viridiplantae > Streptophyta > Magnoliopsida > Solanales > Solanaceae > Solanum > Solanum tuberosum. The sequence continues at coordinate 714,259 of NW_006239028.1, read as the reverse complement.
TTTAGATTATCGTTTAACTTATTTCATATGTCCGATATAAAATTCAGCTGAAGGATTTATACAATAAAAATTTATATGCTTCATTAAAAATTACTTTATCACATGAAGTTAAAGACATTTTAAAATCATTTCTAATACATAAAAAATGACTCGTTTGTACAATTGAATTTGACACCTTTAATATTCTAATCCATGATAAAAATATTAAACTAAGAATAAAATGGTAGTACTCATCATTTTCTCACAATCAAAATTTTATTCGAAATTCAAAGTATAATAAAGTAAATATATATAAAAAAAAAATCTTACAATGTAATTTAAAAGAAATTGACCTTTTAACTCCCTAATTACAACTTTTCGTGATAATCAAGAGCTTGACAACGTTATGTGTGGGTGTCTTCTGTCTCTTCAATTCCTTATTGATCAAAAGCAATTGCTAATTACTTTCTTTTTTTTTGTTTTTTAGTTGTGATGGTTTCCTTTTTGAAAGTCAAATAATATAAATTTTGGCTGATATTTTAAGATGAATTTCTTAATTATATTGATATGAAAAAAATTGCAATATTTTTCATATAATTTTAAAATATCTAATTTTAAATTTTAAAATATCTAATTTTAAATTTTAAAATATCTAATTTTAAATTTTAAAATATCTAATTTTAAATTTTAAAATATCTAATTTTAAATTTTAAAATATCTAATTTTAAATTTTAAAATATCTAATTTTAAATTTTAAAATATCTAATTTTAAATTTTAAAATATCTAATTTTAAATTTTAAAATATCTAATTTTAAATTTTAAAATATCTAATTTTAAATTTTAAAATATCTAATTTTAAATTTTAAAATATCAAATTAATATAATCTAGTTTAGCTTTAAAAGTTAGTCAAATTGACTCTCAAAAAACGTAGCATACTAATTAAAAAGGAATGGAGAGAGTAACTGATTAGGAATAATATTTGACTAATTTATCTACCCTTTAGGGGTCATATAATAATTGCTGAACTTATGCTTTATTTCAGTTTATGATTGACTCTTTCTTTAAAAAGGTAAAATTAAAAAAAAAAATCATCTTCAAAATATTAGCCTAAGCTCTAACATGCAACAAACTATATCAGCAGTCTAATTTTTGTTTTGTTGGCCTAAGTCTGGTATTATTCTAATGTCACACTTTATGCTATTTTATTTTAAGAGTCGAATAAGATTTTTCATTATGAATTTAATTAAAATACTTTTGAATGCATAATTTTTCTTCATATAATTTTATGTAGCTTTAATATTTCAAAAAAGATTAATGTTTAAATTCATTTTAATGGTAAAATAATTATAATAATTATTTTGGAAGTGAAACTTAAAAATTCCAAAACAATACCCCTTATTTCATTTTGGCATAAATCATAATATATACGCCCTCTAACTTTGAATGTGCACAAGTAGACACTTAAATTTGTATAAAATTGAATAAATAGATGCATTCATCCTACATGAAATTTTTTTGTCTTATAAGGCGTTCTACATGTATTATGTTAGGTAGAACATTTGTGTCTATTGTATAAATCTAAAATTGAAGGACATAAATATCAGCTAAAATCAAATTAAAAAGCTATATATATTATGTCTTTTATTTTATGTGTTATGTGCTATAGTTTAGATAACGATGGAGTAATTATTTTTCAGAATAATCGGAAAATGACAAATTTGACTATCTTTATCTACGACGCATTAATTAAATATAAATATTGGCAGATTGGGTAGATTATAGTAGTTACTACTATATTAAAATTTATTTGACTCTTTTGCCCCTAACCTTTAAGACAAAGCGAAAATGTCTTTTACCGTTTAGTCACAGCGTTACGCTTTTCGAGGCAAAAGCCGTTAATAAACCATTCACTCGCACTGACGGCTCGCTCAGTCCACTGCTCTTACGTCTCCTATATATGAAGTCCATCTCTATCAAGTATCAGCCACTTCGACAAACACGCCATTTTCCTCTCCCATTTCTCTAAATACTCTCTCCGCTCCGGCCATGGCGATCCGTGCCGCGATTTCCGGTAGTCATCTCAAGCTTAGCTCGTCGTCGCTCGGAGCGCGATCCTTGTCGTCGTGGTGGCGGAACGTTGAGCCGGCACCTAAAGATCCTATCCTCGGCGTTACTGAAGCTTTCCTCGCCGATCCTAGCCCTGATAAAGTCAATGTTGGCGTTGTAAGTTCTCTGCTCTGTGCTTTGATTTGATTCGCTTCATTTTCTACCTTGTTTTCTCAGTTTTTGTTATCATGGATTTAACTTCTTAATTTGGTAATTGTGTATGCTTAGCTCTGTTTTGTTTTGTGTGATTTTAGATTAATTAAATAGAAGGTTAACTGCTGTAAATCTTATAGTCAGCTACATAAGTTGATTGATTAGTGTAAAATAATCATCCGTCGGCTGAAAATGATGCAGAGGATTCACACAGTGGATCTCATGATCTGGATTTGAAATTCCTGTGTGATCTTATTACTTTTGAGCTCGATCTAATTAAGCAAAAACGAATGAGTTTTTTTTTGTGTGTGTATGATTTTAAGGGAGCTTACAGGGATGACAATGGAAAACCCGTGGTACTGGAGTGTGTCAGAGAAGCAGAGCGAAGGATCGCTGGCGGTTTCAACATGTGAGTGAATCTCACGATTTCTCTATTTTGTTTCTCCCTCTTCTCTAGGAAGGGAATTTGAATTTGTTCTTCAAATTGAAAGGTCGTTATACATTATTTAAGTTTGACTTGTGTTTTTAATTATTAAAATTTTGTTAAGTTTGAATGCGTATATCATTGAAAAATTATTGTTAGACTAGCAAAATAACTATCATGTGATCAATAGTACATATATTTGTCAATTACTATAAAATGTATTTGATTTATTAAATTTATGTATAACACCAATAATATTCATGTAACCAGATAAAAGCACTGACCAAAATCTATATAGTTGATTTGGTTTGGTTTTGATAAAACTGAATCAAACCTCCCCGTGAACACCCCTATTCTACAGTGCTGACTGTTCTTTATTTTCTTTTGCTATAGCCACTTGTTGTTGGTTATTTGTATAATAAAGCATCTATTTTTAGTGTTCCACCCGTCAGTTCCACTGACCAGTTCGATTCTTTAGGTTTTCTCCCTCTCCTTTGGCATCTTGATGATACTTTTCTTTTATATTCTCATTTTTACTGATGTATGGATGGGGGAGATGGATCCCTTCACCAATTCTATCTTATGCTTTTGTAGAGCCTTTCTGCCAAGATGAATTGTTAATATCAAATTTACTATTCCACAGTCTAATGGCGGCGTTTAATTTTGAAAAGATCTGTTATTGTTGTTTTTACGAAGTTAATTGACTAGACACGGCATACATTTTTATTTGACATGTATATTTTATTCATTGTGGTAGAAGAATAATTAAAATAATTTTTAATGGTTTTTTAAATTGAAAGCTTAAATGTATTGACTTCTTAAATTGAAAACTGCTTCTGTCAAACATTTTGTAGTGTCCTAAAGTAGAATGTACTATGCAACTTCTCTATGTAAATGTTCTGATTTTGTCCTCACTCTTTAGAAATCTATTGGATTAATTGACACGGAGTAAAATGCTTTATGTGGAAACATGACAATGAATTTGAAAGTAAAAATCAAAATGTTTTCAGCATTGCTAAAAAAAGGCCAGGGTGGTTTATGTGGATATCTTTTAGTTCAATAACATGCTCACAAGGACGATTCATCATTTACCAGGGAATATCTTCCTATGGGAGGTAGTGTCAACATGATCCAGGAGTCGCTGAAGTTAGCCTATGGGGAGAACTCAGACTTGATAAAAGATAAACGCATTGCTGCAATTCAAGCATTATCTGGAACTGGCGCATGCCGAATTTTTGCGGACTTCCAAAAGCGCTTTTGTCCTGATTCACAGATTTATATTCCTGTTCCTACATGGTCTAAGTAAGTACATTTGATGCATCATTGTAGCTTCTTGATTGATCTTCCTAGATTGGTTTTTGCACAGTAAAACATTAGTTTGTAAATGACTTCAAAAATGTCTAATCTCCTGATATTTACTAATATGAAATTCTTGACAGTCATCATAACATTTGGAGAGATGCTCATGTCCCAGAGAGAACATATCACTATTATCATGCTGAATCAAAGGGCTTGGACTTTGCTGCAATGATGGATGATATAAAGGTACGAAAACACACTGTTGAGATGTTTTCTTTGATGCTTTGGTTCCCCTGTTTCATGATATGATGTTTTTCCTCAGATAGCCATTATTTATCCTGACCTTTTACAACTTTATTTTACATAGAATGCCCCAAAAGGATCATTCTTTCTGCTTCATGCTTGTGCTCATAATCCTACTGGGGTGGATCCGACAGAGGAACAATGGAGGGAGATCTCGCACCAGTTCAAGGTAATGACTTGTATATTTCTATCCTCTTTCTTGTCATAAGTCTCATATTGAATTATTGCACTGGTTCTAGGTGAAGGGACATTTTGCTTTGTTTGATATGGCCTATCAAGGATTTGCAAGTGGGTATCCAGAGAAGGATGCTAAGGCAATCAGGATATTTCTTGAGGATGGTCATCCGATAGCGTGTGCCCAATCATATGCAAAAAATATGGGGCTATATGGCCAGAGAGTTGGTTGCCTAAGGTAAAATACTACTCCCAAGATGATATATTATTTGGTCTAGTTATATCTGGCAAGTAGGGGTAAGGCCTATTTATAATCTTGAGCCGAGGGTGTATCAGAAACAGGTCATCCGATAGGATATGCCCAATCATATGCAAAAAATATGGGGCTATATGGCCAGAGAGTTGGTTGCCTAAGGTAAAAGACTACTCCCAAGATGATATATTAATTGGCCTATTTATAGCTGGAGAGTAGGGGTAAGGCCTATTTATAATCTTGAGCCGAGGGTGTATCGAAAACAGTCTCTCTATCTTCACTAGATGTAGGGTAAGGTTGTATAAGCACCACCCTTACCAAGCCTCACTTGTGGGATTACACTGGGAACTGTTCTGTTAAGTTATAATCTAGAGAGTAATACTAACCTTTTTTTAATCATAGTTGATCTATCTTTTAAAATTATCTTCTAATTCCAAAATCAGTAGTACTACCATCTTCATGTAGTTTCTAGATCTATTATTTTCTCTTTCAAATGAACAAAACTTTTCTGTTGAACTTTGTAAATACATTTACTAATTGTCTTTATTACACCATATATCATATATTGTGTTATTATAAAACTTCGTATTTTTACTAATTGTCTTTATTACACCATATATCATATATTGTGTTATTATAAAACTTCGTATTCATCTCTATATAGCGTGTACAAGTCTCTTACTAGTCAGAAAGGACTCCTGTCAAACACTGATCTGATATTTTTAGTCGATACTTGATAAAGCTAAAAGACTTCCAATGTTTTTGCTGTGGTGCCTCAATTCGCTGCAGTGTTGTCTGTGAGGATGAAAAACAAGCAGTGGCAGTGAAAAGTCAGTTGCAGCAACTTGCCAGGCCCATGTACAGTAATCCACCTGTTCATGGTGCTCTTGTTGTTTCTACCATCCTTGGAGATCCAAACTTGAAAAATCTATGGCTCGGGGAAGTGAAGGTAAGTTGATGGTGCTCTTTAGCTTGGTACTCGTTTTCAGAACATCATATGTTAAGCGTAAAAGTTCAATGACTTAAGAGTTCTTTTCCAGGGCATGGCTGATCGTATCATCGGGATGAGAACTGCTTTAAGGGAAAATCTTGAGAAGTTGGGCTCACCTCTATCTTGGGAACACATAACCAACCAGGTATTTGAGATCAATGACTTCCTTCACTTTCTGTAACAGTACGTAACTATAAGAATTCACCTATTGTCCCCTTAATGTTCGATACTTCCTACAGATTGGCATGTTCTGCTACAGTGGGATGACACCGGAACAAGTAGACCGATTGACAAAAGAGTATCACATCTACATGACTCGTAATGGTCGTATCAGGTATAATTATTGAGTCGTCAAGTTCAAGCTTATATGCACCTGTATTCGTATACAAATTTATATCTGATTGCTTTTTCCCCAATCTGTTTCTTTTGCTTCTTGTATGGTGCAGTATGGCAGGAGTTACTACTGGAAATGTTGGTTACTTGGCAAACGCTATTCATGAGGTTACTAAATCTGCTTAAGCTTTAACATCATGGATTCAATAATCAGTTACGGAAAGGCTGTGGAAATTCATTTTTTGTGATCGGAAAGATCACAACATGTTGTAATAGTTGAGTTAAAACAATCGTACTGAGGGGAGGGGGGAATAAATAGAACCATTTTAAGGGATAGAAGTCATTAGCAGCCGTCGAGGTGGAGTTGTAGTTATTTTAGGGTACATTACAGACATTAATCATCTCTAGTGTCAAGGAACTGCTGTTTTTCATATACAACAGCGTAGTTACATGATATATATGCCAACATTTTGAAGTATTGTTACTGTTTTATGGCGTCATGGATGGAAGTAATTATTGACTCTTGGCGTTCATTACATATTTACATGTATCATCAAGCACAACACTAACTAAATAAGATTCTTACAATCCTGCATCGGATACCTCACAAAGGTAGAAAGGTCAAGTACAACCTACCTTTTTACAAACCCCACTTATAGAATTAGGTATGTTGTTGTACATTCTTTCTTAAAACCTTTGGTTTCTATTGCTAATTTTGCTCTCATAATATACAACCATGAAACGACAGAAACAATCCAATGGATCCTTCAAAGGCAAAAAAAAACTAAGGTTGCACAGAAGAGAAAATCATATATGCCTTGCATTCAAAAATAAAAAGAGCTAAAAACAACTTGCATATAAATATAGCTACAACCAAAAGCTACAAGTCCTAGTGCTTCAGAAGGTCTCTCTCAAGGAAATTTGCTTAACTAGGCATTACAATATTTATCATTTTATACTTCTATCTGAAATCTTCTTATAAAAAACAATGTACAAAAGAGGCAACAGGTCTGCTATTAGCTAAAAGAGGACATAAGTTGAGGCAGGATCACTTCCTTGTAAGACAAACAGCGACTATACACATACAACTTTTACGTGCATACATAGCCACTGGTTAAGCCAAAATGCATGGTTACATTAATCCACAAGGACTCCCTATATATTTTTTCTGATACACCAACTCTATATTGCATTAGTACAACTACGTCGCACCAGGAAATGGGAAATTCAAACCAAGTTGCCTCCACACATGCTCAGGGATCAGCTTGTTGACCAAATCAGGTGAAGCTCCAGTTAACTGCAAGCAACAGCCAGAACATAAACATAACTTTCATGATCCCCAACATCTTGCATTAAGGGAAGTTTTGACTCTTGAATCAATTTAAAAAGGATCCTCTTACTCGCAAAGAAAGAAAGGTTCAAATGCCAGCCTCACCACACAGAGTCCAACCGGTAATAATAAGAATAAATATCTAATGCAGCCTCATAATAACGGGGACCTCTGTAATTGGTCAATATATTTCTGACAGTAACTGAGAAGCCAAAATCACTGTCTAAAGATCGTGGAAGAAAATGTCTAAAGATCTGCTAAATGTAGGAGAATAGAAGGTTTTACCATGTGATAACTTTCTAAAACCATATTTTACTCGAGATAAAGTCTCATGACAGTCAATCACCAAAATCAGTTCTATTAAATGGTTACACAATAATTGGAAACACAGTTAATATGATTGCTTGGATCCATGCACATGTAGACAATCTTTAGGTCTCACATTTTGAAGCGGTAGAAGGACAAAAGATTACGTGAGTGGGTGTTATTTGAGAGGGAAAAGATAATGGATTATCAAAAGCAACGGAAGAAAGAAGATAACCGACAAGACGCATGATGCATTTAGAAGTACAAGAAAACAAGAAAAACACGAAGAAATCATGAACTAATATGTAACGCATCAATTTCCTGTATTATTCACTTTGAAAATCCTTCGTCACTAAAGGATTTACTTTTAATAGTTTGTTTCTTGTATTTATCACTTCACAAGAGAACAACATGTGCCGCTCCACCATCAATACCTCCTTCCCTTTTCATTTATAACAAACATTCAAATAATGGATAAGGGAAAAAAAAGCTCTAATTAATGAAATAATTGTTCAGATGGGTGCGTAGAGCTACATAATCGTAAATTCAACTAGTGAACCAACACTTATTCAACAACTCGAAAGATAACTTTCTAGATAATAGTTACAGAGAAATATAACAATATCAATAGACTAAGAAGCTTTCAAAAATTGTACCTCTTGTTTAAAGTTGAAAAGAGGTGGAAATGGACGTCCATTAGGGAGACGGGCATTGGGCTCACGAAGCTCATCAAAGAATGAATGTGCACATGCTTCTAGCTGCAAGGAGTAGAAGTAGGTAAATAGACTGATACAACAAATGGTTTTCTAGATGAAATAACAACAACGAATATCACTTGTAAAGGAGATAACTCACTGCAGTACAGCGAAGACTTGGTGAATATTGAAGAAGCCGTGAGGCAAGATCAATTGCTTCAGGAGGCATTCTTTTATGGAATACCTGAAACCACGGAAGACTTTTAGATCTCTTTTCAACTAAAACTGATTTTAGGGGTAGTTAACGTACACATATTTCAACAAGAAAATGATCTAGTGCAGAATAACTATCAAAATATAACAATAACACACAATACCTTGTGCCAAGGATGAGCTTTTATCTGTGGGAATCTGAAATCTGTGTAGTTTGGGTTCATACATCGAATTTCTTCCCGAGTAGGAGTACCAAGGACCTGTGACAAGGTTTCTCATTAGTAAAAAAGAGATCCATGTAAGTGTTGTCTGAGATTTACTACGATGTCCAAATGAAGTATAAAGACACACCTTGATGATCTCCACCAGTTGGTCTACCGCATTTTCGCCAGGAAAGAGCGGCTGTCATAGTTTATGATTGATGAAAGCTCAATAAAGTAACAATCTTCAATGAAGTAATAGATGGAAATTATCGACTTGCAAACAAAGATAAATAACACAAACCTGCCCCAGAAGAAGCTCAGCAAGGACACAGCCTGCTGACCAAATATCAATTGATGTTGTATATTCTGTGGCACCAAATATGAGTTCTGGAGCTCTGTAGTAGCGAGAGCAAATGTACGAAATATTTGCTTCACCATTCACCTGTGCATCGAAAAGTTCATTAGTATCAAAATGCATCAAAATGAAATGCTTCAGTTTATGTTATGTGCAAAACAATTCTCCATGAGAAGCCATATAAAAAAAGAAAAAAAAGTTTGAGCAAGAATTCTGAAATGCTAGGGACTAGTTCTGCTCTCACTCCCACTGTCAATAGTAAAAATACATCCAGACTCGCATGTCAAAACCTAATTGTATTGGTTAAAAACTTCTCTTCAATTGCAAACAAGAGATGTAAGAACCTGACAGCCAAGGGTCAAAAAGTATCAAATGTTTAAAAACTGAAATGTCTTCAGACAGTGCCTTAATCAGCGCCCATTCGTGCAGTCAAGCACATGAAAAACAGCCTACTATCACGACGCTAAGGCACCTTCAAAGAAACTTTGCATAATGCAGCACTTATAAGGATGTAATAATATATGAAAAAACAAACATACCAGGACTTTTGCACTTCCAAAATCACATAGCTTGACTTGATGGGTCAGAGGATCAACCTTCAAATGACATACAATAGAGATTTAGGTTGATGTTAGCATACAATAGGAATGAAGTGGACTCTTGTTCACATACCAAAAGATTTTGAGGTTTCACATCTCTATGGCAAATTCTTGGAACATTATGAATGTAAGCCAGCCCTCTGAATATCTGACAGTAACAACTTATCAGAATCACATAATATCCAGTTGCAGAAGAGGCATAAAGAGAAAGGAGAGATGCAAACCTGATACATGTAAAGTTTGACATATATGAGTGGCATCCTTTGATTTGAATTGCTATAGTGCTTTAAAACCTTGTATAAACTTTCAGGGACATAATCCATGACCAAATTAAGAAAAAGCTCATCTCTACTAGTCGTGGAAAAGAAGCAGTGCTTTAGAGTAATGACATTTGGGTGATCCATCAAGCGCATCAGTTGTAGTTCACGGTTTTTATACCGCTTGTCCTGTAAAACCTTCTTTATGGCCACAGTCTCTCCAGTTTCCAAGCATTTTGCCTAGAGACAACAACATCAGGTCATTGCTAAGCACAAGAATACTGATGCAAATTTACAATCAAGTCAGCTCACAAACCTGAAACACTATCCCAAAGGACCCTGTACCGACAACTCGCTCTGCCATATAACTGATGGTCTGCAGAAAAAGATCACATCAGCTTCTGTAACTTGTTACTCTCACGACTATTGATGCCAGTGATAAGAATCTGAATTATGTTCTCAGGTTAAAATCATAGTATCTAAAAACCAAGAAATTACAAACATTGAATCTCCAAAATAACCAAAAAAACTGATGTATATCAGGCACACACCCTTTTTGGTTCTCCATTCTTGCCTCCAATAGTGGTGGAAATTATGTGACCAGTGACGGCACCATTACCCTCAACAACAGCAGCTGACATTTCCTACAATGCAAACCAAGCAAGGTCAATTGCAGTGCCAAACGAACTCCATCTCGTTAAAAAATAGTCAGAAGCTGTACTTACCATAACCTGTCAGAGGACCTTACAGGTTGTTCAACAATAATAGAAAAGCAGCGAATGGCACTTAAATAGGCTTTAAGAAAGCATCAAATAATAGAGACTTGTAACTAAGACAAAAACAGTATTAAAGGAGAATCAGCCATCACAATTCACATGAAGCAAACCCAATAAAAGATTGAAGCACAATTTACCTAAAGATGAAGAAAAGCAGCTAAATAGCTTTTTCTGAAAGAGGGACTTGCAAGCTACCTAATCAACTCAAGAAAACCTGTCCCTTGTAATAATCCCAGATACACAAAGTAGATAAAAGGATAAAGAAGTCACTACTCCACAAAAGAACCTCATGGATCTAACCCTATATATGCACTCCATACCTCCACAATCAGCTACAGTAGAAACTCCAGAAACAAGAAATATAGAACAACACCAAGCAAACAAAGAATCATTTTCTGGTAAATCAAACTAAAAGCCAGAAGCAGAAGCTACTCAAAAATACATTTAATTTAATATCTTAAGAGCTACAAAGAAAATGTCAAAAAAAGGAAAACAATACTAAAAACACCTCATGCTCAAAGTCCAGCTGAAAACTGCAAATATAGAAGATTAACACCTCACTGAAGCAATAAACTCAAAAAATTGCGTCGCCGGGAAATTCTCCGGCGAACTTTCCGATACCGGAGAACAAATGAACACAAAGAGATCGAGCTAGATCGAAGCACAACGAACAAAACCGATACTGTCAAACTTCATCAGCAAAGAGAATTGAAGTAGAACAAGAGTGTGCGACTCTCTAGTAGTAGTCGGAGAACATTGAAGTAGTAGAACTACCTTTTCGGATTCCATTTCCGGTCGTGCTCCGGCGACGGTGTTCCTTACTGCAGCTCCTCCTCCTCCTTGTTCACGATTCACAAGCTGCTGCTGCTGCAGCTGCGGCGGCTGAAGGTGGTGGTGATGGTGATTTTCCGGCGGATTATGGTGCTGAGGTCCCAGCGGTATCGAGGCCATGTGCTCTCTTCTACTCTGCTATACTCTCACTCTTTTTCTTACTTCTCTACTAAAAATAATATAATTGCTTTATTTTCCTCTTAACCCCACTACTATTCTCTATCTCCAAATATTTGTACTATTTTCAAATGTTCTATCAAATTATTTATCGTATTTTTCTTTTTGACAAAATATTAAATAGAATGAAATTCTGACTATTTTATACTTTTATGTTCGATATATAAGTAAAAATATAATTCTAAAAGTACTTATATATTATTCAGATAAATATTATCGAATATGGATATACAGTTAGGGGTGTGGGTGATGGGAATTAGAGGGTACGAGGGTAAAATTAAAATGCGTGTTGGATGATGGAAATAGCACAATTAATATAAAATGTCATTTATAAAACTTAGTTTATTTTTCCTATTTTAATTAGGAAAGTCATGTTTCTTATTTTTAAGAAATTTATTTTTCTAGAGAAAATACTTTTCAAAAGTTTTAATCAATCTAATATGAGAAAATTGAAAAGAAAAGTATTCCAACAAATATCCCTTTACTATTGTTAAGTTATTTAGTTTACTTTTCTCCTAATATAAAAAAAAAATTAATTTAAACCAGAGCAAATTATAAAACTCTAAACAAACTTAAATGACGAAGTAAATTACATACTGAATATCCGTTATTGTTTTTGTTTTTATTTTTATTTTTTTGTTAGTTTAAAAGAACGATGTAAAAATGCAATAAGAATTTCAAATTTTCAATATTTTTTAGCTTGAAATATGAGATAAGATCGTCTTTAAAATTATAGACAATAAATGAGTGATATAAATAAATGCAATTCAAAATATGTCCTTTTTTATACAATCAAAAAAAGTTTTTTTTTTATTTTCTGTTCACTTCTTGAAAATCCCAACAGATTCAACTTAGTTTAAATTATAAGTAGTAATAAAAATATAAAAGATTACAATTTCACCAATCAACATTAGTCATATTCGTTATAATTTTTTTCTAACGTAATCATTTAAGCATGCGTTATCATCCTTTTAAAAGTTTTAATTAAAATGCATAGTATATAATATTCTATCACTATTAACTTTACACACCACTTAAGAAACAATAAATAATAGGAATAATATTACTATTTTTCCTTTGATTTTATTAAATTTAATGCTTTGAGAAATGTGTTAGATAATAACTAGTAGTATTTAATAGTAATAATAAAATAAAAACAAAAGTTAAATTATCTTTAAATTTTTTAAATTATACAAATATTATTGGACAACTATTTTTATTATAGTGAACAACTACTATTATTGAACGGAGCGAGTAGTATATACTTTTTTTTTTTTTTTGAGCGAGTAGTATATACTTTTTTTATCTACAGAATGAATTTTAAACGTCATTAGTGCCCTCATCAACTTTTATGGTACATCTATTAATGCGTACAGTACAACATAGTCTCTTGAGCTTTTATCTTTTTTGACTAACAATAGTGATAATTCTACACCTTTTTTATTGGCTATTTTGTTTGGCAGTGGCTGCACACCTTTTTTTTTTTTAGCTTTTCAAATATTTCAACTCCAATCATTTAATAGAACTATGCTAATAGTTTATCCCTAAAAATAATATAGAAAAACTTACATAAATGTACATTTCAGTTATCTAGTTTACTAAATATAATTAAAAAATAATATATATATAGATATATATATACTAGATAATGCACGGGTCCAATAATATAAATGGTATGTTTTGGGGCTAATAACCGAGTTTTTGAAGCGATTGTTTGCGTGGATAAAGGAATAAATTTTTTTTATCACAAACCTGTATTTTCTTTGACGCTATTTAAGGCATAATAAGACTACCCACATACAACATTTTTGAAATATTTTATGTTGTCAATTATCATGATTTATAGTATTTTTACGCAATTTTTAAATATAAAAA
>NW_006239028.1:675336-699606 GCF_000226075.1 Solanum tuberosum | reverse complement strand
TATATATAGTATATATATATATATATATATATATATATATATATTATCTATACACTGTATACATATTTATGATCCGAAAGTATTAAATTTAATTCCCAAAAATATATTAGGGAGCAAAAAGTCTTATTACATCTTTAAATATTTTTTTCTTGTCAATCATAAATTATGTTTCCTACTTTTATTTTGTATTGTATAAAAATGTATTTATTTTTTCTAAAAAAGAGGGAAAATATTTGTACCCTCTAGTTTACTAAATATGATTTGAAATATGTATGCATTATATAAAATTTATCTATTATCTATACATTGTATACATATGTATGATCCAAAAATATCTTAATTTAATTTCCCAAAAATATATTAGGGAGCAAACGTCTTATTACATCTTTAAATATATTTTTTCTTTTCAATCATAAATTATGTTTCCTACTTTTATTTTGTATTGTATAAAAATGTATTTATTTTTTCTAAAAAAGAGGAAAAATATTTATACCCTAAAAGTAATATAGGAAAACTCAGTAAATATATATTTCGGTCATCTAGTTTACTAAATATGATTGAAATATATATGTATTATATACAATATATATTATCTATACACTGTATATATATTTATGATCCAACAGTATTAAATTTAGTTTCCCAAAAATATATTAGGGAGCAAAAGGTCTTATTACATCTTTAAATATATATTTTTTCCAATCATAAATTATCTTTCCTATTTTTTATTTTATATTGTATAAAAAATGTATATATTTTTTCTAAAAAGAGGGGAAGTATTTATAATGTAATATTTAATTTATTTTCAACCGACAAATGAACAACAATTATATGGTAGGTGAAGTTGGATACAACTTCTTTTTATGGGTTCAATTGAATCTATTATTTTGGCACTAAATATAAATATATGTATTAAAATGTTCTAGAATTTTAATAAATAATTATATTATAAACTTATAATTTTAAAAATACAAATATATTTAAGTTAGAAATCTCGTTATTTTAAATTGCGAACTTTCTTATGATAATAACCAATGAAGTGCAATTGAATCATACAATATATCAATCTTTTGAAACGATAATTTTAAAGGCATCTCGAATTTCTATGAATCAAATTGTACTAGTTGGTGTATTTTCTTCAACTTATTATCTATCACCTTTGTGTTTCACACATTTTATTTGGAGATTAACTAAGCATGTTTCACATCTATATTTTAAAACTAAGAATTAAGCTTGTTTCCTATCTCTTCTCGAAAAATAAATCGAACTATATTTGTTGAAGTGTCATAATTTATCCTAGCTAAACTAATTTTTATTTGTAACTAATATTTTTCTCTAATGAATTTGAGTAAAAAATATTCCCAAGTACATAGGATGAAATTCTATTAGAGCCCGTTTGGATTGACTTAAAAAAAGTAACTTTTAAAAAGTAACTTTTTAAAGTGCTGAAACTTATTTTAAAAATAAGTAGTTATGTGTTTGGATAAAAGTGCTGCAGTTGAAAAAAAAAGTTGTTGATGTGTTTGGCAAATAAGTGCTGGTAAACACTTTTTTTAATCAAAATGTCTGAAATACCCTTTAAAGCTGTTAACATTATAAAAAAGTTGATTAATTTAAGGTTTTTAATACTTAAAAAATAAATTTATATTTTTCATCCATGAGTAAGAATTTTTCCTATCATTCACATATTTCTTTACCACCGCAAATTATTTATAAGAGGAATAATAATAATAATAATAATAATAATAATAAAAAAAAAATAATAATAAAAAAATAATAACAATAATAACAATAATAACAATAATAATAATAATAATAATAATAATAATAATAATAATAATAATAATAATAATAATAATAATAATAATAATAATAATAATAATAATAATAATAATAATAATAATAATAATAATAATAATAATAATAATAATAATAATAATAATAATAATAATAATAATAATAATAATAATAATAATAATAATAATAATAATAATAATAATAATAATAATAATAATAATAATAATAATAATAATAATAATAATAATAATAATAATAATAATAATAATAATAATAATAATAATAATAGATGTTAGGGTTAATTCAATATGGGCAATTTGGGAAATGTATAAAAGAATTAAGGGCAAAAACGTAATATACTTGGTCAACATAAAATGACTTTTAAGTTTAAAAAAAAAAAAAAAAAGCTCCCCTCTCCTAGCTTTTAGCTTTTGGCTTAAAATAAGTCATTTCTAACTTAAATTAAGTCACTTTGATAATTACCAAACATTTTAATAAGTCAAAAAGCCAGTTTGACCAGCTTAAAAGCCCATCCAAACAGGCTCTCTATTAGTATTACATGTGATGTGTTTTTGGAAAAGTCAATAGTTGTTTAAAGAGCCATCAATTTTCTTCCTTTGTTTGTTTATCCATTTATTGTTGGAGAAAATAATTCATGTTACTATGTTTCTTGTGTGTTTTTTTTCCATTAACATTAGAATGAAAAAAGAGTAGGAGACACAAGAGTTAATTTTTCAAAACATGTTTCTTTTTTAGGTTCTATGTGAATCAATTTCTCTATTTCATAAATATAATAAGAATAGTACGATTTATTTATATCTTATTCTGTTCAGACTCCACTTATAAAAGTTTTATGAAGTTGTTACTTATTCTATACTATATTTATTCTGATCATATATCTACTTTAGTGATGTTAGCCAATACTTTAGAAGACACTAATAATAAGGATAATTTTACTTCCTTATTTGTTATTTGATCTTACATTAAATTAATTTATTTTCTATAAATAGTCAAGCTATTAATTGAATTTTTTACGTTCAAAGAACAACAAATGCTAAGAGAAAATTTAAAAATAATAGTTATTTCTTGATTTTTATTGGTAATCATATAAATTCTAATCTTATAAATATAGTTGTCATAGAAAAATAAAATTATAGATGATTATTGATATTATAATTTTTTTTTCAAAATATTACCGAGATATTAAATATAACATCAAAAATTAATTCCATTTTTTTAATATTCCATAAATATTGTTATAAAAAAATTCACTATTATGTAACCTTTCCAAAATTAAATAACTACTCCCATGCTGAGTTATTTGTCGTGATTTCTAAAAATAATTATTTTAAATTATTTCCTATTTTAGAAGTTCAAGAAAAAATTAATTATAATTTCCCATTTTATCCTTTATTGTTATTGTTTTAAAAACTATAAACATCTCAATTACATGATGATGTTACGACTATTTAAATATTAATAAAGGATAAAACGATTAAAATTCCCACTAATTAATACTACTTAATGAACTTATAAAAGAGAATCACGATAGATAATTTAAGAGGAGAAAAATATAGTACACAAACCAATATAATAAATTAGTAGGGAAAGTTGAAGTGGATAAAGAGGATGAGACAATATAGGAGGAATTAAGAGCAAAGCATTAGAGGACGAGTGTTTTTTAAGGTCCATTCCATGTGCCTTAACGTTGGGCATGGGACCTATATATATCATAGTTGACAAAGAGTGTGCCTTGTTTTAAATATATAATTTTAAATAAAATCGCTTAGATACAATATTTGATTATAACGGTATGTGTAGTGCAGGGTCTAGAGGGACAGGAGGGTGTTTACCTGAACCCCTCAGTAAAAAAGTTATATTGTATGTATATATATAGATTTTTGAATTCCTTAAACATATGATTAGAAGTTGATTCAATAATTTTCGAGGTTGAAAGTTCAAATTCAAAAACTACATTTTTATTTTTTGACTTTTCAAAATGAAAATCCTAGCCATCATTTTGTTTATAAATGATGATACTCCAATTATTAATATTATTATATCCAGGGGAAAAAGGTTCGAAAACATATGCATTATTAATCCAATGACACTTTTTCCTGTTATGTTTATTTCATTTAAAAAGTTGAATATAATTTTCTATTATCTTTAGCAAAGTGAACAAATAATGAGTCATGACCAAACATAAATAAATAATTATGAGTACCTAAGTATAATTAGAATCGGGTCACTAGTAAAATATTACTAACAAAAAGGTCAGCACAGTCAGATTCATACACACGATTCACGAGCACTGGTTCATTCGAGATGGTAAAAATCACCTGGCTATAACAATTTATTATGTCAAGTGTATGTTATTTAATCACTCAATATATCATTTTACTTGTATATACGGTATTTTTATCCGATGAAGGATGTCCAATTAAACAGATGACAACCACGTAGCTCCGCCCCTAGCACAATAATTAATAGATCACCCGCTATAGAAATGAATCTCGTAATATACGATTTTAGATTTAATCGATTCTAATACAGATATTCGGTACTTAATAAAAAATAAAATAAAATATCTTATTCTATGATATTTAACTATCAACTCGATGGACATGTTTATTACTAATTAAGATTGATTTAATTAGTTTGGATTGCTTTCATGATTTAATTTAATTTATTATTAAATTAGGTTCCTAGTTCATCGTAACTAAATTAGTTGGCTATCCTGTCTATAACTAACTATAACATCAGTGAATAATTATTTTAATACATTATTTATATTAATTATTTTTAGATAATATAATATTTTGATAAACCAAAACCAAATAGGCGGATAATATAGTATTGGATTACGACATGTTTGTGTCCCTTTCATTTTAAACACTATTTTGGTTTCTTTAATTTAATAATAGTTTCACAAAATGCCTTGTGATCGGACTAAAACGTGCATGAACTATGTTGCTTGAGCTTTTCAAAATTATTATTGTATTTGTATTAAATTTTTTAAAATATATTATTTTTGGAGTACTTGATATGCACCTATTGATTTTTTTAAAATCAATTAACATGACAAATAGTAATCATTTTCTGACCTTTGTATTTTTAAAATAATTAAATTATGAAGTTTTGAATTTTATAAGTGAATATCATGAAATTTAACGTGTAAAATTTGAAAATACTTTTTGTAGACAAAGCTGAAAAATTGATGGCCAATAAATATTTATTTCTACCCTAGCTCTTTAATTGGTCAAAAGATTTTGATAAATTTCATTATATTCATTTTCCGAAATTATATGTAGTTTTAAAAAAAAATTATTACTACTTTTTTCGTCCATATTTACCTGTGCATATGTAACTTCACTCACTCTTAACTCTTAAGAAATAACAAATAAAATAACAATTTTGTTATATTATCTCAAATTGTTATAAGTTATCTAAATGTAAAGAAAAAATGGTAGTACTACTTAATAATAAAGGTAAAAAAATGTAAATAATCAATTATTTCTTTATTTTCAAAATTAAATAAATAAAAATAAAAGTCTAATCTTTATATAATGAACAAATATAAGTGGAGGAAGAGAAACTGTAAAAAATATATTTATTTATTGATATTTTAGAAACGTCAGCACCTATTATAATAATCTATGGAATTCAATTTTTCTTCTTTGGGAAAATTACTTTTCTAGAAGTTTTGCTTAGATCCATTGCATGTTATCAAACATCATGAGATATCTGTCTTTAAGTTCCTAATATATCAAGATTTAACAAATCGAAAACGTTTGATTTTGACTTGATACGAAATTTAAGAAAGTAAAAATAATTTTAAATTCTAGATATGCTGATCATATGAAAATGTCCGTGATTTAAAACATATCAGGTAGAAAATTTATTAAAAAAATATTTTTTTAATAAATAAACTAAAAAAAATGTAATACAAACAAATTGAAAGTAATATTAATAGTTTAGCATAGAATAAATTGAACTATTATTAATATCTTCCGCAGGTTACAGTCTATATCACAGCGACTGACATTATTATAATTCATACAAACTATAGCTTATTTAGTACCATAACTAAAAATACAACTAGCCGCTAGTAAACCAAGTCTATACGACAATTTTATTAGGTATAATACTCAAATATATCATTTAACTTGATTATAATTAATAGTAGTATTTATGCAATTCAATTTTGAATGGACACAAGTATACATATGCATCTTTAATGACAGATAGAACGTCAAATAAAAAGCATGTGTTACCCGTCCATACTCAAAATCGAAAGTCATATATTAAGTTAAGTCGTTAATTAATAGCCCTGCAGTTCCTTCTGATCTCACCATTAGTTCCGGTAAGTGGGCTAATATTCCCCATTTTCACCATAGCAGATGCATAATCCCTTTTAAAAGCTTCACCATCACTACTGTAACTCTTCACTAACGAATCCTGAGATCCGCCATTAAACAATTCCTGATCCGATTGAAGCAATCCACGCCGAGCCTCTAAGTTCTGATAATATTTATTATCGAATTGGCTCGGCGTCTGGATATCCAACGGGGTCAGATTTCCGTCGCCGCCAGAAGCAGGGCACGTGCCCCTGAGTGTGGCGGCGAATCCCGAGTCGATGTTGGTGTCGTTGTTGACGCGGTTACGGAAACTGGCGCACCGGGCTTGGCCGATTGTGTGGCTGCCGGAGAGGGCGGTCATTTCGGCGGCGTTTAGGCCTTTGGCGGAGAACATGGAGATCAAAGTTGAAAGGGTGGAAGTTGGCATGGGGATTTGGGCGTTGGCGGAGCTTAGGCTTGCGGTTCTTGCGTCTCTTCGGCCCAATTGCACGGTCCATGATGGCCCTCCTAGCTGCATAATAGGAAAAAAATTAGAACGCTTGAGTCATCCAGTTTACGAAATATGTATATAATGTATAAATTATGTATATTTATAAAATCTCTCTATAGCTTAATATATAAACATGTTGTTTAATTTGACTTTAATTTTTGATGTACATAAGTAGACATTTAAACTTGTATAAAGTTGAACAAGTAGATATATACATAATACACGACATTCTACCTGGCCATTCGCATGAAATACACTCGAACTAATTTGCATATACCACGTACATGCTTAGTTGGTTGAACTATATAAAATATTTTAATTTTAGGAGTTAACTTACTCCTCTATTCTATTTCCTGGTACTCAATAACGGGTACTTTTGAATATGCTACTTTTTCGTTTTGAATATGCTACTTTTTCGTTTCAATTTACTTAAAGATGTTTGATTAGATTAGAAGTTTAAGAAAATTTAAAAGTATGATTATAGTTAAATTGTTTGTAAATAAATAAGTGTGATATTTTTTTGAGACAAACTAAAAAGAAAGTATGTCATTTTTTGAGCCATGTTAAGGAGGTTTGTGACCCAAGTTGGGGAAATAAGATGGGTTCATATAAAAAAAGTAGTAATATTCTTTTTAGAACATAACAACTAAATCGAAACAATTAAAGTACGTATATATATATATAGTGATAGTGTAATTTAAAAAAACTTTCACATAGTTAAATAGTAATATTGACGACTAATAAAGAACGGAGGGTATTCTTGCACCAACGCAACTATAGTATGCATATTTAAACTTTTACGCAGTTAAATAGTAATATTGACATCTAAGATGGAGCGAAGGAGATTCTTGCACCAACATAAGTATAATATGCATATTTACCGACGCAACGCCTTTTTGGGAAGCAAGAGCGAGTATGTCTGCACAAGAGACAACATTAGGACAAGCAGCTTCAACTTGAGTTTTAATGGTGTCTATCACTTCAAATCCTCTTAAAGAGTTCATGCTTGGATTTGCATTCTTCTCTCCTGTAAATGATGACGTGTCATCCAGTAATATTGATGCATCACATCCCTAATTAAAGTAACCATACAAAGAAAAAAAAACAATGTTAGAACAATATACACATGTGCATTAATTCGAAATAACAAAAAAATAGCCTAATTTATGATTTTTGATTTATAAGTCATAAGTCCATCCAAATTAAGGGAGGACCCACCCTTAGTCGAGGGGTGTCAAGCGACACTCCTTCATTGAAAAATTACATTGTATATAGAGGTCAAATTTTAGTTTAATAAATATATATATATATATAAGTATTGACACCTCTCGAAACAAGTTGAACGTTAAGCCTATTGATTAAAACTTAATAGATAACCTGTTACGACATACGTTAAAATAGAGAGTTTAGCTTACATTAACAAAGCAATCATGAAAGAACAAGCGAACAACAGAGGCACCAAGTCTGGCCTCTCTATTCACAGCTTCTTTCATTGCATCGCCAACAATTGTTTTTAGATTAGGGCACGACGACCCATAATAATTGGATGACAATTGGGCATTGCTAAAACAAACAAAACCAAATAAAAAACACAAAAATGCCAAAATTAGGTTTTTAGTTAGGGATGCCATATGCTTAAATATGGATAATAACAATATTTCTTTTACTACTAAATGAGAATGTGAATTGTGATGAGAAAGTAAGCATGCATGAGGCCCTTTATATACAAGTTTCTATTTCTATACGGTACGTCAGCGAGTTAAGATTTTCGATTCAAAATCTGAAAAAGAAAATAT
This sequence comes from Solanum tuberosum, assembly GCF_000226075.1. Classification (NCBI taxonomy): domain Eukaryota; kingdom Viridiplantae; phylum Streptophyta; class Magnoliopsida; order Solanales; family Solanaceae; genus Solanum; species Solanum tuberosum. The sequence continues at coordinate 691,165 of NW_006239028.1, read as the reverse complement.
ACGAATTAGTTGAAGAGGATTCAACATCAAATATTGTACACATAAAAAATAATTTTAACCATATATAAATAATACTACTTTCGTTTAAAAAAGAATGGTCTAGTTCAATTTGAAACGGAATTTATAAGAAACTAAAGAAGATTTTTTCAATCTTGTAGTCCTAAATTAAAGTTATGTCAGATATATCAAAATATCATTTAATCTTATGGTCTTAAACATGCCATGTAAAAACCTAAAATTAAAGTGTTGCCAAAAAAGAAGAAGAAAGGAATCATTCTTTTATAATCATACTAAAAAAGAAAATAGATTATTTTTAATGAAACGGAAAAAATCAATATAATTTTTCGCAAAATAATATTTGAATGAACCCCTAACCACAAGCTGGCTCTGAGCTGTGTGTATTGAGAAACACAAAATGCCAAATCTGCTTAACTTTAAATTTTATAATTTACTTTTTATAGTAAGTACGTACTAGTAGCTAGAGAGAAATAAATAACATGTGTACAAATTAAAAGTCTAGTATACATTCAAACTTAGCTGCCGAAGCGCGTTAGCGTGATCTCAATAATACATTGTACACAGATACATTAAGGAACGTAACAAGGTTCTATTTTAACGTTATTTGAAATCAGATTGATTTGAAGTTTGGACACGTTTGATCTTTTAACTTGTCATAAACATAAAAAAACTTATAAATTGTGGAAACTATCAATTTTCTCCTGATGCTTATACAATTCTAAGTAGGCGTTTGGCCAGGGGCGTAGCTACCCTATAGTGAGGGTGTCCAATTGGACACCCTCCGTCGAAACATAATACCGTATTTATAAATAAAATGATACATGAAGTGATTAAATAACAAATTTTGGACACTCTTGTCTAATTGGACTTCGTGAAATTTCTGGCTCCGCCGCTGCGTTTGGCCATGCGATATCATATCATGATATGAAATCGTGAGATGAAATCAGTGTTTGACATGCAATTTCATGCTGATGGAATCTCATATTCTCCAAAATCATGATTTGAGAATTCCATATCATGATTTGAGATTTTTTTAAATACAAAAATATACTCACAAGTTTATATTTTGTTAAAACAACATCACATTTATATCCACTAACCATTAATTTCATAGTAAATAAAATTTATAATCACATCATTACTTTTTAGAATTTATTATTCTCACCAACATAAAATTTATTATTACTTTAAATTTGGTGAATATAAATGATAAAGTAGGAATTGATTTGGTGAATATAAATAAGAACAGAGGGAGTAATACTTTTTTGGTTTTTCATAATTAAAAATACTTCTCTTTCGGCTACATATGAAAATGTTTAAAGCAATTTAATATGAAAAAATGACAAAATTAGTGATTTATGTTTGATAATCACTACTTCAAATATGTTTGATTTTACCACGAAATTAATGCACTGAAAATGTGTAATTGCACACAAGTGAAACAAGACATGAAACATTATGATATCGACAATTTGACACACAAGTGAAAATTTCATAGCTTATACAATGTTACATAATTATTTGCAAGAATACCAAAGGAGTGGTGAAATATTTATGGTCTATGAGCAGCGGCGAATCTAGGATTTGGAGGTCATGGATGCCACATCGTTCAAGTAAGATAAAATGATCGATTGCTTTAATTTTGGGTTACAATTTGGGTTATTGATCTTTTTATTTTTATAAACAAATCGATCAAATATGCATGTTAGTAATATTTTCTTTTAGATATTCTGAAATTAGAGATAACTAAACAATTCAATTTTTATTTCCTTTTTGGAATTAGATGTCTTATTCGCTGAAACTTTGAGGGGAAAAAATTTCACATTAAAATTTGAGCTTGTATAAACAATCTAATAGTATTAACATAATATATTCATATTCCATTTACTTTATGTGCTATTGGAGATATATAGCAGGGAAAGAATAAAAATTGCAGTTTTAGCCTAGTCATCTTACTTAGCAAGAACGTCGGTGAAGATCGAAAGAACCTTTAAATTTAAAAAAACTCTAATAATAATACTCATCATTTTTAAAACTTATATTTTTTTAAAACTGCTATTTAAATATATTCTTAATAATATTTATTTGACGTTCATAATTTTGTACTCATTAATTGATAAAGAATAAATACGTAACACTCATATCAAGAGGTTAATAATTAGTGCAAGAGAAACTAAAAAAAACTAAAAATTAATTGTGAAAAGGAGTCAATTTGAATTAATAAAGAATAGTAAATAAATAAGAATGAATGGAGAAAAAAAATTAAAGTCCTTCACACAAAATAAAAGAAAAGAAAAAAAGGAGCAGTCAAAAAATTAGGTGATGGCAGAGAGGTTCGACACCGCGTTGATTGTGTGGCAGACAGTCTCCTTCGCCAATTGAACTGTTCAACATTTCAATTATTGGATAGCAAAGTTAATATATATTGAATTATTTTATATATATATATATAAGTTTTTTCTGAGATCACTAGGTGTCGTGGCACCCCCACCTGTCTACGTAGATCCGCCCCTGTGTATGAGCATGAAAATATAGTTGCGAATGATATTGACCAACAAATGACTCAAAGTAACAATATTGGTTCGTCTTCTTGGTCATATGATCGAGAAATGCAAGTTCAATGCAAGGAGATTGTCCACTATGTGGGAGGATTATATTAAAGACTCGTACACTACAATTTATGTTCAATTTTTTTTATTGAATTAAAGTTTGATCAATTAAAGTTAGATGAAACAATTACTTAAGTGGAGAACAAATAGATTTGTAATAATTTATTATGCGATTTTATAATTTTTTATTTATTTGGTAAGATTGAAGAAACAATTGGGGTTATTTTAATAGTTTTACAGCTTAATTATGAGATTCTTATGTTTACAACACAAAAATTTCATATCGCATGTCCAAACAAAAATTCAACTTCATCTAATGATTTCATATTATGATATCATATCATGATCCGATATCGCATGATCAAATGGGCTCTAAGTATCAAATGATCACAAACCTCAATTCATAAATAAGATTTTGAGAATATCCTGAGATGCTGCTAATAAATCGCATATATCTTCATGTTCCTTTTATAAATAAATGTTTATGATTACAAACTATCAAATACACATAATTTTATAAAGATCCACTAGTCAACAATAGTAACATAGCTAGTTATTTTTTAATATAAACATTTCACATATGGTACATGCGTACAAACAATCTCTTCACGTGAAGTATGTGTCTATTTTTTTTACAAAGTTTAGAATGGTGAGTTTTTTTTTCTTTTTTTTACAAAATATAAGAGGTTGGATGTAGGGAGTACGTAGAGAGGTAGTGGTAGATCGAAAACGTATTGGGAAGAGGTGATCAACCATGACACGGTGCAACTTCAAAATCGAAGACATGACTTTAAATATGTAGAAGTGGAGGTCGTCTATCATGATAGAAGGTTAGTAGGGGTAGAGTATTGTCTTACGTTGTGGAGGTTTAGAGTATGTTATAGGACTAGTGATTACATTATTTTGCTGTTGTTATTACTGTTTTCTCTCTTATGCGTTCTCCATTATTTTCTTCTTCTTTTATTAGGATTTGATATACTTAAGGTAAAAGTCTTCGAAAACAACTTTTCTATCTCTACAAGGTAATGATAAGGTCTGCGCGCGTACATTTTACTCTTCCCAAATCTCAATATATGAGATTTCATATTTTCATATATAAATTATTATTTTTATTTTAGTTTTATCTTAGAACTCATATTTGAGCTAAAGTAATATTTGTACACCTAATTTTTTTTAAAATTTTGAATTCGCCTCTGTGACCGCATGCACCAACTATGTCTCTTGCATGCAAGAATGTATAAAAGAGGGACACCAAAAAAAACTAGATAAGGTAGGGTCCCTTATATTTTGATTTCTATCTTTGGGAAAAATTACAAATTCAGAAAAGAGTTGGAAAATACATGCAAAAAAATACAAAAGTTATAGCGGGGTCTCATTTTCTTGTAATTAATGACATGACGTTTTATTCAAAATATTGCATCTCCCTTTTGATTTCTTCCAATTTTCGTCACTTAATTTCACTATTTCAAAAAAGTTGACATTATTGGGGCGGAGTTAGCCGCCAGCATGCAGATTCAACAATTTTGTTCAAATAATATATTTATATTTATAATTTAATTAAATATATAAAATTTAAAATTCAGTTATTATTCCTTAAAATCATCATTAGTATAAAATGCAGAACCTATTAGGTTGAAATCACAAATGAGTTTGGCTAATTTCATCTACAAGTGACTAAGTTGTTAACTTATATAGCTATCTAGCAAATACTCAAGTCTAACTAATTAACTATAGTTTATTTTCGATTTGTTAACTATTGCGGTTTATAGTATTATTTATGTAGTTTCTATATATGTGAAAATAATTCAAAACAATGAAGAATCTATATCTGAATTTATACCGAGCACTTAATAGTTTGACCCTCGTACTTCGAATCAAGCCACATAATTCGAAATAAATAAAATATTCTTAAGCGAAAAGAGGTTTATACTAGTTACTAACTATACATCGACAGAGCAAAAAATATTTACAATATTAGATCATTTTAAAAATTAGTTTAGGTGATATAATTAACTATATTTAATAGTATTAATCCGGTAACCTATAATAAACGATAAATAACATGTTATGATAAATTGAATTAAAAAAATTCTTATACTATCAACGGATATAACTTAAATCTTGGCACGATATTATTGGAAAATGCAACATAATTAGGCAGTTGGATTCTCATGCATTAATAAATAGAGAGATCTTATTGAACTTGTTGGTTCCCACCTAGCTAGCTAAAAGCACCTGGTCCGACTCGGTAGGGGGATAGAGAGCTCATTTGAATTCTCTGTGAAAAATTATTTTATTTATATATGGTTGATATTTAAAAAAAAATATATGTATAACTAACGTTGTACTCTTTTGATTTCTTTATATGAAAAAACCATAATCAAATGACTAGGTAAATAATATAATTAATGGCGTCAAATAAAGTGAGTCTCAGAAACTACAAAGAAACATCTAGTTGTTATGATTTCTTTCACAAAAATGATGTACTAATATATCTTTACAATTGAATTTGTATGAAAATGTTTTGAGCAGGTAAAAGTTTGTTAACACTATGAACACATCAATTTGCTTATTCAAATAAAATGAAAATAGACTTGGTCCATCTATACTTTATATAAATAAGTCCCTAAATAACAAAAAGTTGTGTTCATGAGTTTGTCAAAATATAAGTATCGGAAGTGGTCAGAATTTTCAAGTCAAAATATAAAAGTAAACATAACATATTTATTTGGAATATGTTGGAACTAAGATATCATGTTTTTTTTAATAAAATAAATAAATAAACTTCGAACTGATCAAAATCTTAAGAAAATGAGTGAAGTGGCTCAAATAGAGTCGGATTCGGAATTTAAATATTATGATTTATGAGTTCAAATTCAGGATTTTGCAACAACATATTTGATTTAATAACTTAAAAAAGACATAAAATCCCCCCTAAACTTGGCACAAAAACTTATTTTAGTACTTAAACTACACGGGTGTTTATATACCCATTAACATCTTTTAAGTGATTAAAACACCCCCTAAGGGATGATGTGGCAAAGAGAGTGAGTGCACTCTCCTGAAAGTGCGTGAAAAAAGAGGGAAAAAAGCTGAATTTTTAAAGCCCTACACATGGCCTTTTTTATGGCCAATATATAACAAATTATTTAAATAGTTTTTTTATATATATATTAAATCTTTAAAATATGTAAATTTTCTTATTAAGAGGTAAATGAAATTAGTGGGTCCCCTTTTTATTTTCTTTAATTTTTTTTATTTTTATTTTGTTGTCTTCTTCAATACACATTTTTCTACATTGAAGCATCTCTTCCTTCATCTTCTTCCCCACCTCTATCCACTATTTTCTATTTCACTAATCTTTTACTTAATCCGTAAAATTACAATAGCAATGTCATTTTATTTGACGTCGATTTCACTCTATTATTTGTATCGATTTGGCAAATGTAAACTTTCTTAAATTTTGAGCGAACCATTTTGATTTCTAGATCATTCAAACATTTCTCATAAAATTTATATATTTTTGGATCAATTTTCTTATGCAATCTTCATTTCTTATTTGAGTTGTCAAGAAAAAATTGGCTTTCAAAAAAATCCATTCTCCAAGAGGGTAAATTTGTTGGGAGGGTTTTAAGAAGATAATGTGAATTTCTTCTTTAAAGTGACTTAAAAAAATTGTTGAATAGTGAAGAAGAAGAAAAGAAAGTATTGAAGATTGGAATAATGGTGAACAACAAGGAAGAAGAAAGAGAGGGAGTGAGGGTATGCATTTATAAATTAATCAATTGATATAATTAATTTTAAAAAAGTGTTTAAGAAAAAAATAGTGAATAAGTAAAAAAAGAAATAAAAATTAATGACATGGTGCCTACATGGTTATGATATGGCTTCCCTGAGGCAATCCCTAGGATTCAAAAGGTAGAGTGTGCTCTGGAACTCAACACTTGGGTTGAACAAAAAAGGTCCCGTCTCTTAGAAAGAGCGGCTAAACGATCGGACCACTTACGTGGCTATGATGTGGCGAGTGAGAGTGGTGTTATAGTCTCAGGGTGGAAAAAAAATCACTTCAAAGATCTTAAGGGGGGTATTTAAACGCCCATGCAGTTTAAGTACTAAAGTAAGTTATCCGACCTAGTTCAAAAAATTTTAATGTATTTTCTCTTTATTATTTATAGTTATTTAGTAGATTTTAACACATATACAATACAAAATTATTCAGTTCGAATCCTCTCACTCTAATACCGATCATGGAATATGTGTGGGGAAAAGTTAGCATGTGTTAGGCTAAAATAATTCAAAGAAGAAAAGTTAGCATGCGAATCGATTTCTCTTAACGCGATACAAATTATTAATGATGTTCGAGAATCACTTAACCCCTTGACCTCTTCTCTCAAGAGATGAGTCAGCTTTTAGAGGAAAGAAAGGAGGACTTTCCTTACCTGAATAATAATTTCTAAATTATTTTTAAAATAGGAAAAATGGTCAAAAATGCCCTTAAACTATGTGAAAGGAACAAAAATGCTCTTCGTTTATAGTTTGGCTCAAAAATGTCCTTATCGTCAATACTTTGATCCAAAAATGCCCTTACAATTAATACTTTGGTCCAGAAATGCCCCTATGGTTACAAAATGGGTCAAAAATACCCTTTTCGGAATAAGTATATTATTTTTTTCTATTTAAACACGTCTCCTTCCTAATTAAAATATTATTAAAGAACACTATTCTTGTTTTCTTTCTTCTAAAAATCACTTTAACAAATAAAAATGTAGGAAATGTTTTTTTTGTCTTCTTAATCTCATTTTATCAATTAAAATAGAATAACTTCATGTACCCTTTCGACAAATAATATAGGGAAAAGGACAAATATACCCCTGAACTATCGTAAATGATATGCATATACCCTCCGTCATACTTTTGGAACATTAGTGCCTCTGCCGTCCAAAAACTAGAGCATATATACCCTTTATACTAGCGGACATACATGTGTCATAATTTTGTCCACTGACCCAACATTTATTAAATATCAGATCGACGAATAAAATTGTGTCACGTGTCCCTATTTAGTCTTCTGTTAGAGTGAAGGGCATTTTTGGACCAAAGTATTGACAGTAAGGGAATTTTTTAGCCAAATTATAAACTGATGGCATTTTTGTTCCTTTCATATAGTTTAAGGACATTTTTGACCTTTTTCCCTTTAAAATATATGATTTCTTTCGATCTATTCAAGTCTTTACGAGCATAATATCCCATACGGCAATATCTATGCTAGTAAAACACAACAAACTAGCAAGTAAGAACAATAAAATTGGAATATTTACCCGGTTTAATTCGGGGAGCCCGGTACTAGGAGCAGATCCAACATATGTAGGTTCACAAAACATAGTGGCGTTAGCTCAAACTTAAGTAAATATCTATAGACTATAAATATTTGACCGCAAACACATTTACTATCATATAGTAACTTCAAATCTTGAATCTGCTTCTAACCAAGAATACTCAAATACAATCCCCATATTAGATGGGAGCTTTGACATGTTACATACAGAGAAACTGTTTTTGCTCCACCTAGTTTAGCATGAGAAAATATTACATCAGCTGGCTTGCTCCATCAAATTTTGTTAGATTAAAGTTACTAAATGAAAGGGGGTTCCATAAGCTAGATAGTCCAAACACAAACTAAATGGCCACTAGTTATAGAAGTTGGACTAGAATTAAGGATCAAGAGATATGATATGCCCATTTCGCTTGAAAAAAGTCTAAGCCTTAGGAGATTGTGTAACATGGGGGGAGGGGGACTGTGTGGCGTGAAAGCTAGACGAGCTACCAGGCTTCACAGTTGGTCGCGGTTGTTTCACCAGTGGAACCAACGACTGCACAACGTCTGCCATCAGTGGCCTGTAATCAGCCTCGGGCTGTACACACATTGCAGCAATAGCAGCTACTTGAATAACTTCTTTCATTGAATACTGACCCTCCAGAGCTGGATCCATTATCTCTACGACTTTTTCCCTATCAGTGAGACGGGGCAATGCCTAACAGACAAATGGAAATAGGAAGAGGTTAGCTAGAGTAATGTTTCAATTCACTAGCACGGCCTGTGAGGCATTAGACGGAAAAATGAACATGGGATATATTATCTGAAATGGAGGATAGCATGCTTAAAACATTTACAAGAACCTACCCAAGAAACAAGAACACCTTCGCCAGGAGATCTCTTCATATCAACTGGAACTCTGCCAGTCAACAACTCTAGGAGGACAACCCCATAACTGTAAACATCTGATTTGGTGGTCAAGTGTCCTGTTAATGCATATCTGCAATGGTTTAACGGAAGAACTCGACATGTTAAAAGATGAGAAGGTACTGGAAAGTTAAGAGAAGACAACATCACAAAATCACGCGTGGAACTGCAACATTCTACATAATTCAGCCAAATGAAGGGTTCTTACTCTGGAGCAACATATCCCTGTGTCCCCAAAACGCGGGTAGAGACATGGCCACCAGCTTTATCAGATCCAAGCTTGGCCAATCCAAAGTCAGAAACTTTGGCATGGAAGTTTTTGTCCAAAAGAATATTGCTACTTTTGAGGTCTCTATGTATAATTGGGGGATTGACATGCTCATGTAGATATTCCAAACCTTTAGCAGCCTCCAAAGCTATTCTTAACCGGGTCTTCCAGTCCAACTTCGGACAACAATTATTGGAACCTACAGATTGAAGTGTAACACTTTCATTAATAACTTGATGACTTGAAAAGAAAAACTTGAAACAATGTGAAAAGAAGGTATAAGAATAGGAACAGGCCATTTGGCACAACTTGGAACAGTACACAGTAAGCACGAATTTCACATGCCAGTAGAATTTCAGGAAAAGACTTCCTTTGTTTCATTTGGAGTTAGTATTAACATATAATTTAGCGTGTCGTTTTCTACACTTCAGAAAATAATCTCAATTACCTGTGAGGACACCATAAATAATCACTCATTCATGCGTAGGACAAACTTCGATATGTCTAAGAATGTCACTTGATGAGGATATTCTCATCACTGCCATATCTATGAAGTATTTTTTCCATAGTGGCTTTTCGAGGAGAGAAGAGGACAGGCTGATACTAGATTCCAAAAATTCCCAAAACCATATACAACTGAAAACCACAACATACCTTTAATTGGATACAAGTGCTCCTGTAAACCACCATTTGCCATGAACTCATAAACAAGCAATTTATGGCTGCTTTCTGAACAATAGCCAATCAATGACAGCAAATACGGTGAGCGCAAGCGGCATAGCAACTCCACCTGATATTTGATAACAGCAATCATTCACCAAAGTAAAGGAGAGGCAATAAAACATGTAAAAGAATAATCAGAGTCCTTTAACTCTTCTTGGAGTTTCAAAAAGGGTTTAACTGAAATCCTGTACTTTGTAACTGTTTGACACACGGGTTGAAAATACTTAGAAAATCATATAACATTGGAAAGGCAATGTTGAGAATGTGTAACTTGTATTTGTTTGATTCATAATCTGCAATTTGCTCTATATTAGATTACATCCTAATGTGAAATCTTTCGAAGATCAGGACATTTGTGTATTTGTTTTCTTGCTAATGGCAACAATCTCACATCTTCTATTGGATTATATTGAATTTATATTTGCAATTACCTCCACTTTGAATTCTTCCTCACCCTGTTTTCCAGCCTGATCCATCAGCTTAATTGCAACCTTCCTCCCATCTTGAAGTACTCCTCTATACACTGACCCGAAAGCACCATTTCCTATCACATTAGATTTTCCAAATCCACCAGTTGCTGAATGCAGCTGCTTAAATGTGAAAACCTGAATTCCCTTCTCTGCAATAACTTTCAGATTGGAGAAACTATTGCCCTTGTCCTCACAAGCACTCTCGGTATCTGGACGTAGTAACAAAAACGTATCAAGACTATAGCTTTCCCAAAACTCGAACTGACACAGAGGAAAACACAAAGCGAAAGGTGTAAAATTGTGCCTTAGGAAGCACTTTCTATGTACCACAAGCAAAACAATTTGTGCTAGTTTTATAAACAACTAATAGAGCAGTGTGAAAAACTTGTGCATGAAGAAGCATTTTCTCAGTATAACAAGCCGGAAGATTAGTACTAATTTTATCAACAACTACTAAAGCATAGTGAGCAGGGTGTAAATTTGTGCATTAGGAAGCATTTTCTCAGTATAACAAGCAGGAAGATTAGTGCTAATTCTATTAACAACTACTAAAGCACAGTGAGCAGGGTGAAAATTCTGTGTATTAGGAAGCATTTTCTCAGTATAACAAGCATGAAGATTAGTGTGATTCTATTAACAACTACGAAAGCACGATGAGCAGGGTGTGAATTTGTGCATTAGGAAGCATTTTCTCAGTAAAACAAGTTGACAATTAGTGCTAATCTTATCAACTACAATTAAGGCTCAAAAGTCAAAACCAAACTAGTCGAGGCCAGTTAGAGAAATCTTCTCTATTAAGTTGCGGAAACTCTTCAACTAAGGCATTTTACTCAGAATCTCAACATTATGTAACCAACATTAAATTTTTTCCATTTGTCACAATGACAATGTATGTTTCTACTTTCTTTTCCTAATAAAATAGAAAAAAAACTGACCCCCACCCTCCCCTTTCTTCTTTCCCTCTTAGCTCAGTGCAATCCCCTTCCAACCCATATCTTCATAAAAATCAAAACTTTCTGCAATACATTCAAGAACCCCAAAGCCACAACTCCAAATATGTACTAGCAATCTTTTCCATTTGTCACATTGTCATGTGTGTTTCTTCTTTTCTTTTCCTAAAAGGGAAAAACTGACCCCCTCCCCCACCCCTTAGCTTAGTGCAATCCCCTTTCAAGTTTCAACCCATATCTTCATAAAGATTAAAACTTTCTGCAATACATTCAAGAACCCCAAAGCCACAACTCAAAAAACATGTAATGCAATCCTTTCCATTCGTGACAATGACTTTGTGTGTTTCTTCTTTTCTTTTCCTACATCAGAAAAAAACTGACAACACACCCCTCCCTCCCCTTTCTTCTTTCCCCTTTTAGCTCAGTGCAATTCCCTCTTGACCAATATAAACGTAAAGATTCTGCAATATTCAAGAACCCCCAAAGCCACAACTCAAAAAAATGTACCTAATTCTTGAAATACTTGTAACCAACTTACAAAAATTGTAAAGACAATACTTACAAGTGCGGTTCTTGAGACGCTTAGCCACTTTGTTACGGATATAACAATAGTAGCTAAAAGCAACAAATAAAGAAGCAATGGCAAGAGAAGCAAAGACCAGTATAGTAACTGCAATGGCCCTTTCTTTCTTATGGTACTCATCATTTTCAGCTTCCATTGGTGCACAAAATGTTACTACTAACAAAAAATGAAGACACCCAAAGAGGGGGTTATAGAGAAGCCATTGAAGAGAGATGTTTAACTACTCTATTACTCCTGTGATGTTGACAAGACTAATTGGGACTGAGTCACAAAACAGTCTTTTTTTTCCTCTCTCTCCTCTCTGATTTCTGATTTTTCCCAGGTGTGCATTTGTCTTCTTTTGTGCTATGCGCGCGGGAAACAGTGTACAAAAAAGGTACAATTAATTATTTTCTTGCTTATAAGTCCCTAGCTTCATTGTGGCTATAGAAAAGAATGTTTGTCTTTATTATACTACTAAGAAAAATAAAATAAGTTATCAAAATTATCGAAATCTTTTTTGAGTTTTATATCTCAATTATTTATTTTCAAGGGGTGAGCTATCAACGGTCAACTTCTTTTGGTGAAAAAATATATTATTTATATATAATTTAAATTACTTTTTACATATATATAGTAGAAGTCGGATTCTTTTTCGCTTGAATCCCTAACAAAATCTTAGCTCTTCTGCTAGTTAGGATAAGTATTTTTTTTCCTAATTTGATTATTCTTTAATTCTAATATTTCATATGACATGTTTAAGATCATATAATTAAAAAAATATTTTGATATATTATACATACTTTTAGTTGATCAATGAATTCAAAAATCTTTTTTATTTTAATTAAATTTTGTGTCCAATCAAACTAAGATAAACAGATTGAAATAGAATGAGTAATTAAAGAGTGATTGACGTTCTTATGAAGTTGCAAATGGCTTAGAGTTAAGACCTCTAAAGGCAACACGAAGGCCCCATGGATTATAGAAGCTGGACACATTAACCCTTCGATTAATTTTATTAGCCTTTCTAATTCACTTTAGTTTTATTAGCTTTGTTTGTGTTTTCACAATCATTACATCACTTAATTATGTCTCAGTCACGAGTTAATTGACGTTTAGTGTACGAAATATTTATATCAATCCATTTAAAGTATGATAATTAAGTTTTTTGAAAAAAAAAGAGTTTGTTTAGATATGATTGTCACTAGCTAGATCCTTGAATCATTGTCTTTCGTTTGGTAGCAACATATTTGTTTAGACCCATTTATTTGAATTCCTAGTTTTTTTTATCATGCTTTCTTGAATACGATGACATGGATTGTTGTAATAGGAAAAACTACAGAATATGGCAAACATCAATATATATTTAAAACAAATAGCTATAGTTATTTTTTTTTATGTTATATGGATATAACTATACAATAAATAGCAAAGTTAATTATATACAAATAATTAGGAAAATTATTAAATATTAAATAGGAAAATTATTATCACAAGGATAATTAATTATGTCTAGGCACATTTTATGTGATTAGTTTTTCAATTTTATCCTCATTAATACTTTCTCTTTCATCAATATTCCTATATCACATATTCTCAATATTTTCCTCCCATATTCCTTCCAATTTAAGATCTTTTTGATCATTCTAGGAGGAATTTTTGTGATTTGAATTCATCAAGTATCTTTTAATTGATTTTTTCTCTTCTTCTTTTTATGAAGATTATATTTGTATCCATCTATATTTTCATCTATTTTTATAGGGGTTCAATTGAAGAAATTATTTTATTTTCTCCATTGCAATGGTTATAGTTATGAAAAAAAAAGTGTAAAGGAAGAACAATGAAGCAAAAAGAGATTGAGGTTTGTGTGATTATGATTTGAATTCATCAAGTATCTTTTAATTGATTTTTTCTCTTCTTCTTTTTATGAAGATTATATTTGTATCCATCTATATTTTCATCTATTTTTATATATAGGGGTTCGATTGAAGATTGTTTTGCTTTCTCCATTACAATGGTTATAGTTATACAAAAAAAATAGTAAAGGAAGAACACGAGCAAAAAGAGATTGAGATTTGTGTGATTGTCAAATTTGTATATAATAGAATACTTATATACATAGATACTTGTATTGTAATATTAACACAAGTTGAAATAGTGATTTGTGCATACAAGTATATCTGGATACATAAGTAATCTATCCAATTTAAAAAATTGATTAGGCAATACAAGTATAATTGAATACATTAATCCTATATTTTTTTTATAAACAAATACATGAGTTAACACAAAACCTCAAGTATTACAGAAAAAACTTGACCAAAAAGAGATTGTAAGTTGCTCGTAATATATTAATCATCAAACAATGATATTATTTCATTGCACAAAACTCGTTTGGTTATCATCTAATTACGTGCCTTTTCGCGAGCTTTTGAAATTATAATTCATACTAAATCTTGGCCCCCATTTACGTGTATCTCACGTAAATTAGATCAAAAATAGGTGTATTTGTTCCACATACACTGTATCTAAGCGGATTCTATCTTGAGTACACTAGCTCCCACTGTCGCCTCTCTCCGTATGTATCTGTCTTTCAGAATGCATTAGGTATTCCAAATGCATGTATTTAATGTGATTCACATTTATTCAAGATACACTCCTCCCTCCTCTCTCGCTTGCCACTTTCTCTATATGTATCTGTATATCAGAGTATCTAATAACAAAAATACATGTATCGAAGTGTATTAAATTTGAAATCTAGTATGAATTATTAATTAGTGAGATGATAAGTAACTATTTCAAACTATAGAGAGAATTAATACATATGGTATGAATATTTGAAAAACAAAAAAGTTAAAGGCAGCAAAGTAGCAATGGCAAGAGAGGCAAAGACAAGCTCTTTTTGCTGTTAAATAGATAATATGTACATAGTTTGTACAAGCCTATGTTCTCATCTTTCTAAACCAAAAATCTTTTCTCCAGTAATAACAAACTCACAGTAAGAATCAGGAAGATGAGGAGCAAATGCAACGCGTATAAATCTCTGAGTTTGTGTATTAAAGCAATCGTCTCCATTTACCTCTTGAGCAACTCTCTCTTCTTGCCTGGACAAGAACAATCTTGTATTAACACAATTTGCCCATGACAAGCCCAATGCAGCACATACTTTTCTCTCAGATGTATACAAACAAGTCGAATTCCCAATCCTTAACCCATCAGAATCATTCATCACATCAACAACTTGATTAATCACCACTACAGCCAACCCAAACCGTCTAGCTTGCTCCTTCAATTTGCTCGAAATCCTGAAAAACAAACCCGATCTCTGTTTAAGATCACGCGGGTTGTTTTCAAATTCAAATCTGAACAAAGCCGCGATGGAGTCGATCACAATGAGCTTAATTGGGGGAGAGGAAGGTGAGTCACGACGGGAGGATAATAATGAGTCTAGTTGAGACAATACGTCGAACAGGTGGTGAGCAGAGTGAAGAGGGTGGGTTAGGATCTGATCTAAGGGGTTGTGGAGAGTGGGAAAAGAGGAGGAGAGTTGGTGGAGGCGGCGGACGGGGAAGGGTGATTCGGAGTAGAGGTATATGGAGGAACCCGAGAGACCGCCGAGTGAAGTGGGGAGTTGAGCGGAGAGGAGAAGCTGGAGGGAGATTTGGGTCTTGCCGCATCCACTTTCGGCGACTAATTCGGTTATTGAATTGCAAGGAATGCCGCCGCCGAGAAAGCGGTCGAGAACTGGGCAGCCGATGGTGCATTTCTGGGTGTGGGTGGGGCTAAGGCGCTGAAGGAGATCCTCTGGTTTCATCAAATGCGATTTGGAGAGGGCAATTAAATGTGGATTTTTGAAAATATACGGAAGGCGCCAATTTGGTGATGCCTTGCTTCTAGTGGAAGTATTAAAAGGTTGTTTTTGAAACCCTTGACTTGAGTAAGAGCCTGTTTGGGGGAGCTTTTTTTTTTTTAACTTAAAAGCTCTTTT
>NW_006239028.1:661998-674699 GCF_000226075.1 Solanum tuberosum | reverse complement strand
TTGTTATTGTTGTTATTATTATTATTGTTATTACTATTATTATTATTCTTATTCTTATTCTTATTATTATTATTATTATTATGTTGTTGTTTATTATTATTATTATTATGTTTTATTTTTTTTAAGTATAAAAACCTTAAATTAATCAACTTTTTATCATGTTAACAGCTTAAAGGGTATTTCAGACATTTTGATAAAAAAAAGTGTATACCAGCACTTATTTGCCAAACACATCAACAACTTTTTTTTCAACTGCAGCACTTTTATCCAAACACATAACTACTTATTTTAAAAATAAGTTCCAGCACTTTAAAAGTTACTTTTTAAAAGTTACTTTTTTTAAGTCAATCCAAACAGGCTCTAACACACATTGTAACAACAGGGAAAACATAAGATAACATTCAAAAAAAATAAGGAGCAATAATAATAACCAAATAATATGATGATCGAACACGTAATATTACGAGGAGTAACAAAAATCGAATGATAGACAGCAACAAGAAAAATGTTGCTACTACTAGTATGAAGGGGGAATTGGATACAGAGCACCAAACTACCACCAAGCTTATCTAGGGGTGTGCAAAAACCAAACCGACCGATAAACCGAACCGATAAAAGTGTTATTGGTTTATTGTTATTGGGTTATTGGGTTAACAGTTATTTAATGGTTTTACAAAAAAAATATTATTGGGTTATCGGTTCCTTATTGGTTTTTTAATATTGGGTTATTGGGTTAACCGATAACCCATTAAGAATATAATTATTTACTATTTTAATTTTTAGTTATACATATATATAATATATTAAACAAAAATATTAATATAATTAGTAGCATATTAGACTAAAAATATAAAAATCCTACGCAATAATTAACACTACTTAACAGTTAACTCTCCTCTCTACTTTAGTTATTTAACCTTTAGGTTCTACGGAATATTACTTATTTACTTTAGTTAGTTTATAATTGACTAATATTAGTTTTTGCATGATTGTAAATATGTGCAATTTGATTAACAAAATTCAGATTGTGTTTTTTTAAAAATAAAAATAAAGTAAGAACTCCATTTAGTTGGGTCTTTTCTTTATATATGATTTACCATAAGCATGGCCTCATTTGCTACTGTTTTGACTCTTGTCTATGATTTGGTTTTATTTGATTCTCTTTATTGCATAAAGGGGGACCTCGTTTTATATATTATGGTGATCGAAAATTGACCAAGACTTTGTTGTGATGACCAAATACAGCATGTTGGTCCCTGTTGTCCCGTTTGTGATGATTATTTCGATGTATGCGTATTACGTCAAATTATTGGATAAGTCATATATTTGTTTTGAAATCATTTTCTTATTGGTTAAACCGAAAACCGAACCTTTAAAGACCTAAAACCATAAAACTGAAAACTGATAACAAATATCTTATTGGTTTGTTTATCGGTTTAGCATATTCAAAAACCGAAAACCGATAAACCGAACCAATAATACTTAAAACCGAACTGAACCGACCGATACACACCCCTAATTATCTCATCAGAAAGCAGAGCTGTTGCTCAACTACCTGCTAACCTTCTAGTCTAGTCTATGATCTTCATAACCTTCTATCTATGATCATGTTTTCGATAAGTTGAAGCTATGTCATGACTTGTCTAATCACCTTTCTCTAATATTTTTTTATCCTACATCAACCTCTCTTTAACTCCACCACAAGCAATCTCCATTACCTTCTTAATCAATGGGACGTTTGCACAATTTGTATGTCCAAATCATCATAATCTCCCTTCCTCATTGTTCCCACATAGGAGGCAACTTCCACTCTTGTCCCATATTGTATCTTCATTCTTAATAGTTTCACGAGGAATGTTTTCTTCTGAATGGAGCCTTATACAACACACATTTGAATTAATAATGCTTGAATGCCGGATGAAAAAAAGAAAAGAAAATAAGAGTATATAATATAGCAGGAGCAGTCTCCCGTTCCCAACCATACATTAACACCATTTTGGTCCAATCATTTTCTTTTTTTAATCATATGTTATATGAACTCAGATTAATTTAAATTATCAAAGAACAATTACAGAGTAGGTTCCCTGTCAATCATCTAACAAAATCCCATTCTGATAGTGGAAAAAGTATAAAGATTAGTCACAACTACTTTCTTCTTTTACACAAAATGGGGACAGAACCAACATGGCATGAATTACTAGGAAGCAACAACTGGGAAGGTCTTCTTGAACCATTACACCTCAATCTCCGGCGACTCATTCTCCGGTGCGGCGACTTTTGTCAAGCAACTCACGACGCCTTCAACAATGATGAATACTCCATGTACTGTGGCAGTAGTCGATACGGCAAAAGTTCATTTTTCCACAAAGTCATGTTCAAATCTGCCTCAGATTACCAAATCGTCAGCTTCCTTTACGCCACTGCTCGTGTTGGTGCCCATAAAGCCTTTTTCCTCCACTCTCTTTCTCGTGAATCATGGGATCGTGAATCCAATTGGATCGGGTATATAGCTGTAACCAACGACGAAATGAGCGAACAATTGGGTCGTCGGGAAATCTACATAGCGTTTCGTGGAACAACGAGGAATTACGAATGGGTCAATGTTCTTAGTGCTCTACCCGAATCAGCTGAACCTCTACTTCATCCCCAATCGTTGAATAAACCTGACCCAGATGGCGATAATGGCGGAAGTAACAGTAATGATGACGAAAATGCCCCTAGAGTAATGAATGGATGGTTGAAGATTTACATATCCAGTGACCCAAAATCACCATATACGAGATTAAGTGCTAGAGCACAGCTTCAAACAATGATTGAAGATCTAAGAGATCGGTATAAAGACGAGAATCTGAGTATAACTTTTACTGGGCACAGTTTAGGTGCAACTTTATCAATTTTAGCAGCTTTTGATCTTGTTGAAAATGGGGTAACTGATATTCCGGTATCCGCCATTATTTTCGGTAGTCCACAGGTAGGAAACAGAGCATTCAACGATAAGCTGAAAGAATTCCCAAATCTGAAAATCCTCCATGTTAAGAACAAAATTGATGTGATACCTCTTTATCCAAGTTCTTTATTAGGGTATGTTAATTCAGGGATTGAGCTAGTGATCGACACCAGAAAATCGCCAAGTTTGAAGGACTCAAAAAATCCAAGTGACTGGCATAATTTGCAGGTAAGAAAATGAGCGAGTTGAATTGAATCTGAACAAAGTCAAAATGAACTGTGCTGATATATAAGTCGTTATTGATTCACTTAAAAGTTACATTATTGAAATGTTGTTCGTAGATCAATTTGAGCTACATATCAATTCAGATTCTAAATGGTTTTAACTAAATAAGTCAAAAGAGGTTGAGCTAAAAATGACCCGTTCAAACTTGAACATATTATATTTTCATGAGCTAATTTTGTTTTGTAGGCGATGTTGCATATAATAGCTGGTTGGAATGGGGAAAATGGAGAATTTGAGATGAAAGTGAAGAGAAGCTTGGCTTTAGTGAACAAATCAAGTTCAATATTGAAAGATGACATATTGATTCCAGGATCATGGTGGGTTGAAAAGAATAAAGGAGTTGTTCTTGATGAAGATGGAGAATGGATTCTTGCACCACCATTAGATGAGGACATTCCAATCCCTGAGTATTTACTTCTTTTTTCCTCTCAAAATAGAATTGTTTATTTATCTTGTTTATTTGGAATTGACTTGATAATTTGTTTAGCCAATTTTTTATTTTAGAAAAGGGATTTTTAATATAAAAATAATTTATTTTAGAGAGCTGACGCGTTGGGAAAAAAAATATTTAGCTCTTTTTTATAGATTTTAAAGTTAAAATTTTAAAATTTGGATTTTTGAAGTTGTGTTGGGATCAGGGGCGGAACCACCCTTGCCCAAGGGTGTCAAACGACATCCCTTCATCCGAAAATTAGATTTGTATATAGAGGTAAAATTTTGATTTATATACAAGTATTCACACCTCTTAATACAAGTTGAAAGTTTTGTTTAGTGATTAAAGGTTGTGAATTTTTTTTGAGATTGTGTGTTCTAGATTTTATTTTAGAGGAATTTATTTTTTATTTAAAAAAAAAAGATTTAATAACAATAGGTTGACAATTATTTGAAAACAATATTCTTTGCTAAAGATTTTATGTTGCTAGATTCCTAATGGTTGGTCATGATAGGATGCCCGCTCATGTAATTAATTAATGAATTTAAGTTATATACATCGATAATATAATTACTTTTTGTATATCGTCAGTATAACTTTAAGGGGTCGTTTGGTAGAGTGTATAAGAGCAATGCAAAATATGGTGCATTAGTAGTGCTTGCATTAGTAATGCGTGCATTAGTTATGCAAGTATTATTTCTTATACATTATTTGGTTTGATGTATTAGAAATAACAAATCTTGCATAGTTACTATTAAAGAATATATGTTTACAAAAATACCCTTCACACTTTATTTATTTGTACACTTCCTTTGCAACAAAGTTCTTTGCTAAAACATCAAAAAAGATTTCTTTGCTAAAACATCATTAACTCTTCATCTTTTTCTTTTTTTTTTTAAATAGTATTAAATAGTTGTACTATTGCGTCAAAATATTTTTGTGAAAGTTGGCAAATAATTTTTTTTATCAAATTTATTTGTCACAATATTAATTTTTTTGATTAAATTATATTGAAATTAGATTTTAAAAAAAAGATACTTAAAAGGTCATAAAGTCTATTAAGACACCAACAAATTAAAAGACACTGAAAAACAAATCAAAATAAAAACAAAAACTTATGACAACAAAGAAAATGAAAAGGCTTTAAGGGTAGTTTTGTAATTATTTGATCTAATGCAAGTGTTAAAATGCTATGTATTACTAATACCTAGAATTCCTTGGTTTTAGTAATACACAACTTAATACACAATAGAGTGTATTAGTTATACATGGCACGAAAAAGTGTACCAAACAAGGTACTACTAATACACACCTAATGCATGCATTATATTTCCTAATACACTCTACCAATCGACCCTTACTGATCTAATTTATTTTTTTAAAAAATTATGATGCTAGGGTTTATTCACTGGAAAATGAAGCCATAAGTAAATTACTGGAAGATGGAATAACACAAATTCATGAAGATGGAATTGAGGAAGAGGAGTACAAGCACATTGCTATTCTGAAAGAGAGTCGTTTACTCATCCACAGAACAAAAGCAGTATTAAAACAGAGTTATAAAGAAGGGCATTTTGTGTTTAGACAGTTAGGCAAACATGGAGACAGGGGCGGCTCAACGTACTTGGAGGCCTAAAGAGAAATTTCAATTAAAGGCCTAAAATCTTTTAGCTAGCAATTATTATATAACTTGTTAACATTATTCTATAAGTAATAAGTTGACAAAACAGCTTATAAGCTTCTTTTTTTTTTTTTTTTTTTAGTGCGAGAGTTAGTGAAGAGAATGTAAGAAGACGAAACAAATTTTTCTCGACTTCTTCTATTTATTGAGGTTAAGGTGAATAAAATAATATATATATTTTTTAAGAAAAATATATTTATCTTAGATAATTATTTTTTTCTATAAAAAAAATTAACACATAATTTATTGTGGTAAAAATTAGAGGCCCCCTAAAATTGGGGGCCTAAGGCATATGCCTAATTTTTATAAGCATTGAGCCGGCACTGCATGGAGAAACAAGTAGACATGGCTAGAAAGGGCGGATTCGAGGTATCGAGTGGGGGTTCTAAAAACTCAATAATTTCCGTTCAAATTCTATATTTATATTGAGAATTCATTAATTACTCCTATATATAAGAAATTAATAGTTGGAACCCTTGGTAAAAGGAGATGTTGGTATAGTGGCAAAGATGGAATTGACTCCCCTCGGAGTCATACCAACAATTTTTTGTCTGATTATTGAAAATATGCCCATTCAAAATTCTGAATCGGTCTCTGATTAATTAGATTCGATTCATTTAATTATGTGTTTTACGGCTTTCATACTAAAAAAGAAAGAGAGTTTATTTGTTATCAAAAGAAGTGCATAATTGATTCTCTATAAATTTGATTTACGAAGCATGTTCGTGAATAATTTAAAGGGTCAAAATACAACCCTAAATTAAAACTTCATCACACCAAGTACGCTACACTTCGACACTAGAGATGGACTCAACATTTTATATTTTCGAGATAGAAGTTCCTAAATCGTGTAAAATGATATAACACTTTCCATTAAAATTGTCTATAAAAATTTCATGTGGTCAGAAATTCATACAAATACAAAAGACTTTCAATTTCGGGATAAGTTATCCCATCATGTATATGAGATAACTTATCCCATCATTAAAGTATAAATGGCGGGATTCGATAAATAATCTCATGACTACTTAATACCTCCAACCAAACGCACGATAAAATAATTCAACATTTTATCCTAAAATTATTTTACCTTATACCTCATACCAAACTACCCATAAAGGTCAAATAAAGATTAAAAAATACGACAATGACCTAGCACGATAAAGAACTCTTCGAAAATCAAAAAGTATGAAATGTCTAAATTAAAAGCACAATGAGAGCATGGAAGATTCGTTAGGGAAGACAAATCGTACGGAGAACAATGGCATATCTGAAATATATACATTAACCAAGGGTAATAATTTCAAGTGGTCAGAGATGGGTCGGGTTTATCAGAACCATATAACTCTGACCCATAGTGGAGAACCCGATTTTGCCAAAGGTTCCAAAAGAGCAATTTTTACGCAAACGCAATCTTTTTGTTCGTCTTCTTCATTCTATAACAGTCTCTCAGACTTCTGTATCTTTCCGCAATTTTCCGTTCTCTCTGCTCCTTCTAAAAGGTATGATCATCTCCTTCTCTGCTTATTTTCACTCACAATCCTTACTGTTAACTGGAAATACTCGTTTGTGTATATGTATATGCTTTTGTTGTATGTGTTTTCATGACCAATTTTGTGCATTTTAAACTCTATTTAGTGCGATTCTCATTTCGATTGTTGATCGTAAAGTTGTGTAACTTTTTTCCAATTGAATTACGCATCTACTGAAACACATCGATTTCGCTTGGAATATATACTTGCACATTCTATCCCTTTCTAGTTTGCTTCTGTTTTGGTGAGTTTCCAATTTTTTGATAAATTGCATATCTAGATTTGTTGCCGGAGAAGAGTACAGTAGCTCGCGTCTAAGTTCAGTTTTAGTTGGACATGGTTTTAATTGGAAATGGATTTTTTTTTATGTTGTAAGCATTCGGCTTGGAGTTGGGGATCTAGAGATGGAATTTGGAAATGAAAATGTAATTTTGGACAGTAGTTTTTCCCCAATTTTTGCGAGTACTATTTCTGAATTTTTGTGGATCAGAAATGTTGAGTGTAATGGTGATTTCTTCTGTTTGTTAGGTGGCATTGATAATAGAATGTAAAACAGGATCAGTAAAACACTACATGGATGTGTGATCATTGGTTTGATTTGCATTGTAGAGTCCAGCTTATGCGAAACTGTGTTCTGGAAGGGTCTGTTGCTTGAAAGGCTGTTCTTGAAGGGTCTTCGAGAAATAGAGGACCCTTCAGGCTGGATTTTTGGTTTATTTGAAGCGGTTAGTCACAGTAAGATAAGTTTTGTTGTATAAGCGGTGGGTATAGCGGTTGTCGGTTTGCTGAACATGCCAGCTGTACAAAAGCTTTATAACGCTTGTAAAGCATCACTTTCACCTAACGGACCGGTTTCCGAAGACGCTCTTGAGAAAGTTCGTTCCCTATTGGGTATGTATTTTTGTTGATTAATTACTTAATAAATGTTGTCATATTTATTTCTAGATTTCTAATCACATCATGGTTTAATGGTTATTTATTTTGTGTTCTATATTAACTGCTCAAGTTACTTCTAGATGTGATAAAAAATAGTTATCTGGAAGATCATGTGGTAAAATTTTATCCATCGTCTTATGTTCAATGAGAATCGCCTAAACCTATTGGAGTGACTATCATTTTGTCCAGTTTGAGATTGGAAGCTATAGCTTCTCTTGAATCTAACTTAGGTTTGATAGATGCAATAGTTTTATGATAACAAGGCATTAGAAAGATTAGATTGTAAAAGTAAGCATGAGATTTTGTAACACTATATGTATATATATATGAGATTTTACTTCTGCATTGTTGTTCTTCTCTGAATTGTTGGCTTCCCAATTTTTTTTGACTTCGTAACCATGAATAGTCAAGAGAGAAAATTTGAAGAAAGGAATAAGCTAGTTAATAACTTGCTGATTCGAGGGCCAAAAAATTACGTAATTGTTAAATTTTGATGAAATTTAGAGTCATGTGTTGTAAGATGAATATTCAAACTAATAAAGTACACCATTTCCATGAAAAAATGTGATTCCCCCTTTTTTTGTTCCTCCTTTTTATAATAATGTATAGATATTGTTTACACTTATAAGCACAAGATCCATAAAAATAGTTTTTTTTACCGAACTTAGGACTATCATTAGGAATAAAAAGTTGTGTCTTTACCTGAATGATTATGGACAATTCTGTAGATCTGTTGGTAAGGATTATACGAAATTCTCAAGTGACAATTTGAAGTTTGAAATCAGGAATATATGTACTTGCATGCGAACTCTTTATACCTAGTTTCTCATTTCTTGAGGTAACCAAAAGGCCTGCAGCTTCTTGTTGAATTATATACATGTAGTAAAATTATGTTCAATTTTTTCGTAGCTATTGCTGATTCAACAAACTAACATATATGATGAGAATTGGTGATGTTTTTATGAACAATCATGAATGATAAATTGTAACAATCATATCATGCTTCATCTTTACCATTTGCAGATTGATCTCTAATATGCTCCATATAAATCGAAAAGAATTTGAGAGCAGATATCTCTAGTATTAAAGGAATTGTGAAATAAATGAATGAAAGTAATAGAAAACTTTAAACCATCAGAGAAACAATGATCATCAGTTGAACCCATGCTTGAATTTTCTGTCAGAAGTTGGTATTCTCACTGAAAAGCCCATTTTGTTTACCAAACAAAGGAGATGTGACCTTTCAACTCAATATAATGGTACCAAATTGAGCTTTTTGAAGACTTCATAAACGTATGCTAAAATCTAATAAATAAGCAATTATAGGGGAAGGGGGAAAGTTCAAAACCTTAGAATTAAGAACACATAAATAGATATAAAGATATCTAATAAAGACACAATTACAGGGGAGGGGGAAAAGTTATATGGTTGGTATTAGATTGAAGGGTTAAAAAGCCGTTCAACTTTACGTGGACATTTTAGTCATTCAACTTTTAAATTTGTGGCTTTCCACTTTTAGAATATTATCGATTATAGATATAGATAGATATGTGATGGTGAAGGTTTAGCAACTTTATATATGTTTTGATGGATTTTTGTGAAGTAACCACATTCTATCCTTTTCCTTCGCCATTGGTGGATTGAGACTAATGGAGGGTCTTATTATTATCTCTAAAATGTAAAGAAGCTTGAAGAATGAGTGTTTAACCATTGATCACACTGTTTGGTTTCTTTGTTAAGTAATGAATAAGATTGCTTATAGCTTATCTACAAGATCAAGTGGAAAACATTTATCTAAACACTCTTTGAGGAAAATATCCTCTTTTTGTAATGGTTCAATTGGTTAATGTATGTAGGATGTCGCCAGATAGAGAAATCAATACGTCAAGTCTTTTAGTGAGTAAATCTTAAAAGCATCACTGGATTACTTCATGTCAGCTTCCAAAAGATGTGAAATTTTATCTGATCAATTCATTTCTGACGCATTTATCACATTTTGCAAAATACGATAATATTAAAGCTGGGAGCAATTCCATGGAGCAGCAATTTGGAGATAGGATGGTTTTTAATTTTTTTCTTAATATAATTCTTTTGTGGTGGTGGTAGTTGGGGACAGATTTAGATTGGTCTTACTGTGGAGGTAAATATTGGAGGTTTGTATGATTTAATCAGTAATAGGAATTGAGAATTTAGTTGACATTATAATTTACAGCAGTGAAATGTGGAAAGCTTCAAGGGATTAACGATGTTATATTTTTTGGAAAAAATGAGATTGAGACCTCTGCTCTGTGTTAGGGTTCTAAACATGGGATGTAAATTTATTCCATATCCAGTCTCAGTCTCAGAAAGACAACTGAAGCAGTCAATATGGTTTTGCAAGCAGTCTTTATTTAACTTTTGGCTTGTTTGGTATTTGATCATGTAGTTGGGTTGGACAGTAATTCGGTTCAGTTTGAGGTGCAACTTTTCTCATGGATAGCACCGTGCACTTGTAATCATATTTTTGTGTTTCTCATTCTTTTTTTTAAAGAAAATAAAAATAAATATTGCATAGAACTGCAAAATTCATGATTTAAGATGATCTTGAATTTCTTCCTCAAGTCTCTAAACTCTCATTTACAGCAACTTTATTTGGGCCATGAGTTAAACTGTCAATTTTGTGATCATTGGCCTTCCCATGAAAATTCAGGCTCATTTTGGCCTATGCTTCCACAAATGACTTATATTACTAACATTTGGGCTACAGATAAAATCAAGCCCTCTGATGTAGGTCTTGAGCAAGAAGCACAACTTGTACGGAGTTGGAATAGTACTCTGCACGAGCGCAATGGGGGACTGCAGCCACCGCCACCGCCACCAATCAAATACCTGCACTTACATGAATGTGACAGCTTCTCTGTAAGTGTTGCATAATGCTTTTACCTTTTTTCTTCTTTCCTTTTTTTTTTTTTTTTTTCTGAAGAGGGTTTAGGGTGGGGGTTGTAAAGGAGTGCTGATATTTGGAGAATATGGATGACTAATATCAATTTGTAGGGGTTCCAGCTGTAGAGAAATGATGCATGATTGAATCTTTTCTCTTGTTTGGTGTTTTTCGCAGATGGGGATATTTTGCATGCCACCTTCCTCTATCATACCTCTACACAATCACCCTGGAATGACAGTTTTAAGTAAGCTGGTATATGGTTCCTTTCATGTGAAAGCCTATGATTGGATCAATATTCCAGGTCCTTTGGTTCCATTGGAAGGTGCGTAGTCTTTAATTAGATGTGTAGGATGTACTTGGTGGATATGCAATATCATTTCATTGCACAATATAGAGTTTTCGGATTAGATGTTTTTGATGTGCTTGTTTTCTGCTATGTTATTTCTAATTGAGTGGCAGGTCCTTTCTCATCTCTGGTTCTGTTGGCATGTTTTTTCAGGCCTTTTCTTTTTGTCAGATTTATTTTTTAGTTTGAATATGATAACTCAGAATCGTGTATTTGTTTCATGATATGCCTATTTTTGCCTTATGAACTCATCCTTTTCGAATTCAACCATAAAACTTACTGACTGAGAGCTAGGTATAAAGATTACAACTAAATTTGAGGGTTTAATTGCATCATTTGCAGAATCCGTGCTTGCTTGTACTAATAATCACTTTGTTAAGTTGTAAGTTGAGTAGACTTGCAAAGTCAAGGGTTCAGTTCACATCTTGTGCAGAATTTTGTATCCCATGCTTCAACTGGAACGCAAAATGTGGGAACTCTGTGCACATAATTATATTACTTGTAGATAGTTGACTGCAACTGGGTGACCAAAGAATATGAATAGAGAGATACTAGTTTTTATTTTATGTCAATCGGAAGGAGTTGTTACGAGTTTATTTTTTCTATTTTCTTTATTAGCTCTAGTTTATCTAAGGTATTATTTTTTGGGATTAAGGTTCGTTATACAGGATTCTACTGCTACTTCTTCTCGACCTCTTGAATTCATGTACAGTTACATATATACATACAATATACACACATCGCAGTTTGCTATCTTCAGCTACTCGCTCCTAATGTTGCTTTCTCAGGTGCAAGACCGGCAAAGCTTGTTAAAGACTGTGACATGACTGCTCCGTGTGGGACAACTGCTCTGTATCCTACTTCTGGAGGCAACATCCATTGTTTCAAAGCCATAACTCCTTGTGCTATTTTTGACATCCTTTCTCCACCCTACTCTTCTGAGGATGGACGGCATTGCACTTATTTCCGGAGGTCTCCAGTAGTGGATCTACCAGGTAGTTGCACTGTTAGAAATTTTGCACAGATATGAATTGTATTGAAAATCTGAAGTATTTTGACATACTTTTTTTTAAGGTGAACTCGAGGTGGATGGAGTGACATCCTCCGACATGACTTGGTTGGAAGAGTTTCAACTTCCCGATGACTTTGTGATCCGTAGAGGGCAATACAAAGGCCGTGTCATCAAAACTTGACGTGTTTCATTTTTTTGGTTCTGTCCAACTTTTATGATGCATTCAGGTAAAATGAGTAACGTGTCTACCGCCGGTCTGAGAATAATGACTATGATTTTATATTGGTGAGAAAATAGGGGCATTTGAGATGTACATATCATTATATACCATTACATTAATTTACTGACCTCACCTTAAAATAGTTAACGGTTGGCTAGACAGAGTATAAACGAAGTTTTGATCCATAAAAAAAACAGCTCTCTTTGTGCCTGCTGTTTTGCCTCATGTCGGTGGATAATGAGTTCTATATGGTTTGCCTCACTATTTTGTGTTTTTTTTTTAGGGGGTGGGGGGTTAAGTCTAGAGCCCTACTCTTGGTTATGGAGTGTGGGTAGCTGAGAAGTAGGTCAGCAAACTAGTGTGTGTGTGTGTGTGGGGGGGGGGGT
>NW_006239028.1:661440-661872 GCF_000226075.1 Solanum tuberosum | reverse complement strand
GGAGGGAGGCAAACCAGGGGGGTTGGTGGGTTGGGGGGGGGGGGGTTAAGTTTAGAGCCCTATTCTGATTATGGAGTGCGGATAGCTGAGAAGTAGTTAGCGGGGGGTGGTTAAGTCCAGAGCCCTACTCTCCTTATGGAGTGTGGGGCTGAGAAGTAGGTTAGCAAACTGGTGAGGGGGGTTAAGTCAAGAGCCCTATTCTGGTTACAGAGTGCGGGTAGCCGAGAAGTAGGTTAACAAACTGGTGAAATCGCTGGAGGGTGGGGGTAAGTCTAGAGCCCTATTATGGTTGCAAATTTGCGGGTAACCGACAAGTAGGTTAGCAAACTGGTGAATGTTACAAATTTGCGGGTAACCGACAAGTAGGTTAGCAAACTGGTGAATGTTACAAATTTGCGGGTAACCGACAAGTAGGTTAGCAAACTGGTGAAT
>NW_006239028.1:652880-661382 GCF_000226075.1 Solanum tuberosum | reverse complement strand
ACCAACTTAGCTACTAATATTCTCCATAGATTAAGTAAAAAATAATGAAACATTAAAAACCGTATAAAGTACATAAATCGTATACATTTAGAAGTTTTCCCAATTACAAAAATCTTGAATTTTTCATTGCTTTCGGATTCATTCTTTGGTTGTTTGATGTTGCAAATGATATGTGTCACTTAAATGGGAGGGATATGTCCGTATTCGAGAGGGGATATCCCTCCAGACATCTATTGGGAGGGAACCTCCTTTCAGAGTGTGTTCATCGTTTCCAATGCGGTTAATTGCTATTAGGCTTTTTAGGAAAGTTCCCTTTGCCTATGCATTTAGAATTGGGTCAATCACGTTTATTAGAAGTCGACAATAGAGTGGTTCTACCAGCAAAGAGTCATACACATTTTATTGTAACATCTGTTGATGTACCTCATAGTTGGGTTGTACCTTCCTTAAGAGTCAAATGTGATGTTATACTCAGACCTCTATTTCGGTACAATGAGAAGGAGTTTACTATGGTCAGTGTAGTGAGATTCGTGGAACTGCCATCTTAGTCGACGAGAGCCATCATATAATCGATTGTCCTGTCAGGTCTAATCAGCTAACCTTACCCCGTAAGGCTTGATATTGTAGCCCTTTTGAACGGTTTCATTCTATTGTATAGGGATGTATTTGGGAGGAAACTTTGTAACTTTTTTTAAAATGGTAGGAAATTTTAGAGATTATGATATCAAGAGTCGTGTATTTATGTAATTTTTCCAAAAATGTATTAAAAGATTTGTCTTAGGATTGAAGGTTAAGGAAATGACTTACAACCCTAAATGAGTTATAGCATCTTGAGTAGTAACTAATAAATTACAAGGTATAATTAGATATTTGTCCTCGTATATAATTTAGATCGTTTGGTTGGGAACAAGTTATCTCAGGATTAATTATTTTGGGACCATGCATATGGGATAACTTATTCCATCACTATGGTATACATGGTGGGATAAGTAATTCTAAGACTATCTAATTTCTCCAACCAAACATAGGATAAAATAGTGTTGTACTTTATACCTGAAATTATTATACCTAATACATTATACCTCATACCGAACGACTCTTAAAGTTTTCTTAATATTAGTAGACTTGTTCTTAAGTCCCATCTTGATTAATTTCTTCTCACTTGTGTCATCCAATTTTTTTGGCTTTGCTTAACTTTTTACATTACTAGTTTAAAATATGGGGATGAATCTCTATTCTTGTCATCTTTCATGTTGTATTAATTTATCACCTTTTAAATAGTAAAAATACCTAAAGATTTTTTGTCAAAATCTTACGGATGTACGTGTTCTAAGTTATACGAGCGAGTCTCACATGATTTTTAAGAAAAAAGATACTCAAAATCGATTACACCGTAGTATTATCAAAAAGAAATCGAGATGATAAGACAATTTCAAAAAAATTAATTTTAATTATACAAGCTAAAATAATCAATATGACATAAATTTTATAAAATAACTGATTGAACCATACTATTGACACCCTTAATTTGTGGGATAGAAGAAACCATATAGTGCTTTTTTATATAAACTAGCTTAACAAAAAGGAAACTTGACAAAACACTTTAAGCCCATATAATATATGCATTCATAAGTCATAACAGAGTAACATTAGAGTTTACAATCACTCAGCAACCACCACCTCCGCCACCGCTACCGCCACAGCCACCACCTCCACCACCGCCACCGCCACCACCTCCACAAGCACCACCAGCACCACTAGCATACATGATGACACCACCAGTAGCACCAAAATTAGCACCAATAGACTTAGACTTGATTTTCTTTTTCTTCTTAGATACTTTGTCATTTTCAGGATGATCAGTACATGAAAATACTACTATTGACACCACTAAAACAGAGAAAATGATAACATAGAGCAAGAACAAGACTTCATAGTAACTAATCATAGCACTAGCTTTACTAGAATTGTTATCAACATTCAAAGAAGAAACCAAGAACCTAACCATTATATTATTTATACTTTCTCCTATAGAACATGAATGCATTTATAGAGGACTCATAACTCATTTCCTACCTAGAGTACAATAATTACTCCATCCGTTTTAATTTGCTTGTCTTATTGTCCTTTTTAGTCTATTTAAAAGAATGTCTCTTTCCTTTTGGGCAATAGTTTAATTCCAACATTTCACGTGATATGCTTAAGATTACAAGATTAATGAACATGTAGGTATATTATGTTAGGGTTTTGCCCTGATTTTTTTACTTTATTTGAAGTTTATTTTTTTCTTAAGGAAAAGTCAAAGTATTACCATAAATGTTTAAATTTTTTCTGAAAGGAAAATATAATTTTCTTTCATATTTGGTTTATTCTTTCCTTAGAGAAAAAGTTTGGAGATTTATAAATTAAAGATCCCGATTCTCATAACATAACACAATATTATCCACAATGTAGTCGTTTAGAGACTTTTGTTTATGGGGAGATTTTCTCTCTACAATTTTAATGTTTTTTATTAGTTTTTAATATGTAGGCTAATTGGCCAAATTCTATATAATAATATTTTGATTTTTAGTATAAACTTTTGTTATTTGATTTATCAATTCTATAATTTGCAATTATAAGCTTCCGCATGATGTCTTAATCACTTTCGAACCCAACACATTACACATCTTTAGTTTAAAATTATAAGATTCAAAAGTCTCTTTATTTTATTCTGTGTCGAGTCAAACTAGGCATTCGTCCATGTTTCATTGTGAAATTTAAAATAAAGAAAGTATTTTTTGCTTTCAAAGTGAAAAATGATATTCGAAAATTGGAGTTATGTTTAGCCAGGTATACTAAGACAAACAATTTGAAACGAATGAAGTATATTAGAACTGTTGGTTAGGATCATGTCACAACTTTACTATTTTTTCTAATTTTCACAGGACTATTTTTATTTTTAAAGTAATAATTTCCCTCATTAGAAATATTATTACTTTTAGAAAATAAGCAATTTACATGATCCTAATATTGTTATTGACCAACTCTTCTAGTATTCTCTGACCATTAATTTTCTAAAAGAATTCATTGTCTTCATAACTCTACTGGCCATCAAGATTGTCAGGGATCTCAAGAATAGAAATTGCTAAGAACTAGACGAAATTTTTTGGAGCTTTCGGTTAGAGGTGGAGTCAGAAATTGTAGTTTATGAGTTTCAGATCACAATTTCTTGGCTCATTCTTTAATAGGAACATGATCAGAGCCCTGGCTCCTCAAACTGCTTGGGAGCTTACGGTTTCATGTTCTATTTCACTCCTCGATGGGGTTCTCTTCACCCTTCCCTCACAGTACTACTTCTTTATCGGTCATCTAGGAATATTTAGTCTTGCAAGGCGAACCTTGCTGATTCAAATGGGATTCCATGTGCCCCATGCTACTCAGGTCATTATTAAGTTTTGAAAAAGGAAACAAATACTTGTACATATGTGATGAAAGAAGAATATCTTATATGTGATGGAAGGGTCTAGACTACCTTACATGTATTGAGACAATCCTCCCTCTCGAACTAACTTTTAAGATTGAGCTACGTTGAATGCCCATTTAAAATGGTATCAGAGTAAGACCTCCGAAGTGCACTCAGATAGATTGTCCATTTAAAGCGGTATCAAAGTCCGAGTTTGATAGTCCTCCTGCGAGTTTTTGGCCAAAAGCATCCCTAAACTATACCTTCAACTTAAACTACATCCTTAAATTATCCTTCTTAACATAAAACATCCCCCAAGTAGTTAAAACTTAACCACTTTCATCATTTTGTTAAATTTTTTGTCAAATTATTAATGGATTTTACACAAAAACATGTGCAGGTCACACATTGCAAAGAGACATGATATGCTCTTCTTTTCCTTTACCAACTTAACAAAGATGGAGCTTAATTTCACGTTATCTTCACCTTCTGTAAAGTCAAAATGTAATTAGATCAACAATTTTTTGGGGCAATTTGATATTTGAAGTGATCAAGATTCTGAATTTCATATATGGCACTTGAGTTTTTTTCTCCATTATTGGAAGTAAAAGTCTCAGAACGCCATCATTTCTTGCAGATTCAATGAGAAAAAAAATATTTCAACTAGAAATTTTTTAATATCAAATCAAATAAAAAATAAATTAAAGCAAAGTTGCTAATAAAAGGATCTACATAATGCCAAGTGTTGTTGTCAAAAAGAATTCACAATAATATTTTAGATGTATCACAAAATGAAGAGATTTTTTTAATCTTTGGTGATTTAGGGAGTTTTGTTGCGAGTAGTATGAATTACACATATTTATTTTGTTATTTTTTTGTCAAATTTTAACAAAAGGATGGAAGTTGTTAAGTTTAAAATACTTGAAGGATGTTTTTTGTTAAAAAGTAATTTAAGGATATAATTTAAGTTAGGGGTATAGTTTAAGGATATATTTGGCCAAAAACACTCGTCATCCTGCATTGGAATTTTATGCAATATGAGTTGATTTCTCTTATGGTCACTCAATTAATATTTATGACCTTGAAAGTGATTTTATGAGATAATTAACTATTAGTTGAGTGATCACGTGAGAAATCAATCAAATGAAATATTACATAGATTTTCCATGATGTAGTAGATTGTACAAGTATTCTGGAATCTGGACTACTTTGGACTATTTTTTCCCCTTGAACCAAGGGTCTATCAAAAAGTCTCTCTATCTCTGAGGTAGACTCTATCGTCTCCAGACTCCACTTTGTGAGACTATACTAGATATGTCGTTGTTATTGTTGAGTAAATTGTACAAGTAATGATCAATCAGAAAACATGGAATGTATACATAATAAAAACCAGAAAGCTTTTTTATTATGAATCAAATCATATATAAGGGGACTTCCAAGTTTACTCTTATAAACACCTGTACAAAGACTTTTATTCCATGGTGTAAATAACAGAATATGAACTTGGGCACAAAACTTACATTTATAAACCCATCATAAACTGGAAAATGGAAGTGTAAAATCAGACAAAAACTGAATATTTTCAATCATCTTGCAACCAGTTGTATTGATAGGTCTTCTATTGAGCTTCTGGTATAGGTG
Source organism: Solanum tuberosum (assembly GCF_000226075.1). Taxonomy (NCBI): domain Eukaryota; kingdom Viridiplantae; phylum Streptophyta; class Magnoliopsida; order Solanales; family Solanaceae; genus Solanum; species Solanum tuberosum. Next base: position 656,296 of record NW_006239028.1, on the reverse strand, counting down.
TCAATGTCATCATTTCCTGGTAGATTCAAGATAAATTTTAGAAAACAGAGAAAAGGTTGCGCATAAATATAGCAGACAATCAGCCAAGCCACTCCCAAAGTCAACGAGTTTGGGGGTTGGTCTTGGAAAGAGAAGTGCACAAACTTGAACACTGTACAACAACAAGAAACCTAGTGTAATCCTACAGGCGGGGTCTGGGAGGGTAGAGCATACATAAACCTTACCTCTACCTTGAGAAGGTAGAGAGGTTGTTTCCGATAGACCCTCGGTTGAAGGAGCGATAAAAAAAAGAGGCAGCAGAAACAACAGCAAGAAAATAAGATGTCTCTCACAAACTTGAACACTGTACAACAACAAGAAACCTAGTGTAATCCTACAGGCGGGGCCTGGGAGGGTAGAGCATACATAAACCTTACCTCTACCTTGAGAAGGTAGAGAGGTTGTTTCCGATAGACCCTCGGTTGAAGGAGCGATAAAAAAAAGAGGCAGCAGAAACAACAGCAAGAAAATAAGATGTCTCTCACAAACTTGAACACGGTGTGAGAGGGAATTTACCTCAGTATATCGCAAATGCTGTTGATGTTCCTTTGTTGTTTTAACAATTGTTTCCCACTTGGGATCACTAGATAGTGGCTTACAAGATTGGTTGTTAGGACTTATTCCTGTCCCAACATATGATCTTGAAGATGGATTTTTCGTGGACAGTGAAGGCAAAGTACGGCAAAGCCATGAATCTGATGGAGATTTTGGTAAAGGAGGGGGAGCAGGAAGCTTTGAATGTGCTACGCGTGAGTTCTGTAACTTTTCTTTTCGTACTGTTTGCTTTCTGGTACTTCGTTTAACATCATCTTTGGGTTTCACTGAGGCGACTGCATCCTGGTAATGGTCTTGAGCTTGTTCAGAAGCTGTCAGTGCCATCATTTCCCCTCCATTGTTCAATTTTTCCGCTGATGATGGTGGAAAATAACTAAGTGAAGAATCCACTGAGGGCTTTTGTTCTGCCATCTTTTTAAGAATATCTTGATTCTCATCCTGTAAGTTAAATGGTCTCTCCGCTTTAGGAGGTGATTTCATAATTGGAGATTCCACCTTATGTACAATATCTACATGCAGAGTTTTCTCTGCCAGAGGAGCTGTTAAATCCGCTTCACCTGCAATGTTCTGATACTCAAATAATTCTTGAAAGCAATCATTTGTGTCCTCATGTGCATGAACTGTGACAAATCCAGCCACTGACTCAGATTTGGACTGCTGCAATAAGTTAAAACCATAAGTGATAAAGAAAATGTGGGAGAGGAAGTTAGCACAACATAAGTGGCTGCAGTAGAGCAACAAAAGTGACGGGAAGAAAGACGGTGGAAATTGATACCTCATTCTCGGATCCACTGCAAGAAGCGGTAGATGATGATCCAGTCTGTGTTCTACTGGCAGGAGACATGGGTACTCTGGTTCTAGCACTCATTCCAGGTACAGGATTCATAAGACAAAACGAACTTTTCAAGCAAAAACGAGGCAATAATCCACAAACTTTAGTAGGTAGATTTCCATCATAACAACTATCATCATCACTTTCTTCTTCATAATTATCATGGAATTGGGAATAACGAAGTGCAAAACTAGGTCCATAACGCAGCTGAGGCCTCTTATCCCCATTTACTACCTTCTTGGGTTGTCTTGGTTGCTCCTGAACAGCTGGCTGCTTCCTGGGAGCATAGTGAGGCATTTCTAAGGACTTTTCTGAAGCCATGGCCTTGGCTGCTGGCAGAAACCGATCAATCATGAAATCTCTAGCTTGTGGATCTCTTAAAGAAGTACCAGAAGGTTTTGCTTCTGGTTCGTCTAATCCACTTAAGCCGCTTACACTACAATTCACGAAGAATGATTCAGTTCTTGAAAGCGTATTGGGGGCATCCATATATACTTCATCAGCATCTTCTGAATCACATTTTTCCATATCCTGTATCATATCTTTTGAGCAGTCAATACTCTCAATCTTCTTCACCTTTTCGTCCAAATTCATGTATTTCAGTGTGGAATGTTGAGCATTTCCTATTTGGCTTTCACTAACATTTTGACTTTCATGAGCTTTATCAGAATCCTGGTTATCTTTCAGCTTCCTCCCTGGGGGAAGTCTCGGGGCAATAGGTGGTTTCTCAGTAGCACGAATTTGCCGTTTGCTTTCATACTTAGGTTTTCCAGGGCTCTGTTCCCAGCGGAAAGGCACGACTCCTGGATTCCTCACTGGGCCTGACTTCAGTTCTGATTTGTAACGAGGAGGATGAGTCACGGTGGGGAGAGAATATTCAGTCTTCATTGTCTCATCACTCCCAGAAGTCACTGTTGGAGAGACTCGTCTTACTGACAGAAACGGTTGATCCAAATTCAGTTGCTTGTCCTCCATGAGATTCTTTAGCAACATAGAAACACCTTATTTCTGCAGGTATAACCACCAATCTGTCACACTTACTGCTAGTGCTATATATAACAATACCAACAATATAACAAATGATACTCTTCCCATAATAATAACAAAATACTTCATAATTAAATAATATTCAAACCATCTGCTTCACTTTACTACTTGTAACACCAGATGAATTAATCAATGCATATTAATCAATGAATTAATCGGAACACTTCCATCTCTTCTCTAAGAAAAGCAACAATCATCGATATCCCTAGTCCAGCCTGTGTTTGTTCCACCCTATTTAGGTCCGTCATTCCAATACTAGATATTTTATGGCAAACTTACTAACGGTTTTTTAAAGCTAGAGATCTCAAGATCTCATAGCTATCCTACACGGAGATATAACAACAACAACATACTCAGTATAGTCCCACAAGTGGGGTCAAGAGAGGGTAGTAGATAAAGGTCGTTAACCTGACAACAAATAAGTCCTGGCAAACACGAAACCCAGTATAAGTGCAACAACAACTATACTCTATTATCTAATCGCAAAAGCATTTTGTCTAAACCTTTACAGGATTCATTTACATTGGATAAGATCTCAAAGCAAACACCATACTTGTTAAAGACCCACATATTCAATCAGTTTGTGCTTGCAGCTGGCACCAATAGTTAGACAAGAATGCTAACATGTAGGGCCTTAACAGCACAAACTGTCATGTACATAGTTCATGAGTTTTTGCCACTAGCTTAAAATTTCTACCACAACCAACTAATCTCACTTATTGACATGTGACTCTGCCCTCACCCGACCTAAATAGTGCAATCTTCCTGTCAGCTAGACGGTGACAGAGCCAGAATTTTCACTAAAGGAAATCCATAAGTTATAAGCCCATCCAAACAGGCTCAAAGAAATAAACACACAAAAAAACCAAAAGAATTTAGTCTATATACATAAAAAAAACAATAATCTTCAGGGGAAGGGGGATTTAGAAGAACTCCCTTGAAC
>NW_006239028.1:644980-652325 GCF_000226075.1 Solanum tuberosum | reverse complement strand
CCAGCGTCTCGCCCATGCTACCAGATACACACTCAACCATATCATACTTTAATATACTTGAATTGACTCATACAAATTGATATGAATAAAAGATTTGAAAGAACAAATGAGGTAAGTTTCTGGATCATCATATGGAAAAGCTTAGCTACAAGATTCGGAGGTAAAAATACGACTGCAGCTTCATACCAGTCTCCACAAAAATTCCATTTACTTCGAAAACTACAAATTAAATTTTCAAAAAAATGATGCATTTCCACAAGCCTAATCTTAAAATTTTGATTCTTGAGGATCCAATCTTTGAACTCATGGAATCTTGATACTATTTCTATCTAAACCAACATGTTATCAATCCAAATTTTTCTTACCTTAATACATTATCCCATTTTCCCAAATCCAATAATCTCCATTTCTACATGCAACATATCTAACAAAAGAACACACAAAAAAGATAGAACCTTTGACCGAAGCCAACACCCCCCACCCCCACCCCCACTCCCACCCCACACCCTCTTTTTCTTCCAGAGTTGCAAGACAATAAAAAAGATCAAATCTTGGAACTTCCCAGTAATTATAAAGAACTCTTAGACATCAAATAGAAATTGAACCATACCAAAATCCAAGAAATCCCTTTCAACAAAACTAGCAAAACTCCTCTAAAGAAATCAATGCTAATACATTATAGAAAGAAAGAAAAAAGAATAATACAGTGAGAAATTTTCAGTACCTTCGATAAAAAGATGATCTTGAAGTGCAAAGTGGCTTTCTTGGCTGAATGAATAAGCATAAACACTATGTATACATTAGCTGTAAAACACCCAAAAATCAGAAATCTTTAAAGAAATATGAGCTAAGAGAGAGGGGAAAAATAAGATAGAAAAACAATATAGATTAGCTAATACACAAAGACAAGAATAAAGGGCTAATTTCTTGATTCTCTTTGAAAGAACTGAAGCTTACCTGGAGAAAAGCTTACCTGGAGTAACTCAAATTGTTTATTAAGTATACCAACACTTAAAAACTATATAACAAATACTGTACCAAATAATTTTTAAATTCATATAAACAACTTGAAGTTAGCTAAAGAGAATCCATAAGTTCCTTGATTCGTTAGGATTGGTAACGTAAGGTCTAACACTGTTATTTATATTTATATTTATTGTGAATTTTCATTTTAATAAAAAAAAATGCTAGTTACTTTGTTTCTTGACATAATTTGTGGGGAAAAAAAACTATTTCAAAAAAAATATTGAATAAGAAAAATAAATTGAAACGGAGAGTTATTTTATTTTAACTTTTTGGTCTTTTGGTTCTTGGATCTTTGGATCATGTGATGGCATTTATTAAAATAGAGGTTAGGCCCCTCAAAAGTCATAGTCATACACATGCATCATTGTCATTCATTTATATAAGTTGTGATATCTTGGGAAATAGAATTTTATTTACTTTATGAACCACTCAACTTGTCTTTTTTTACAAAAATAATAATAGTTGGTCTATAATTATTCATCTATTATTCTAGGTTCTTCAATACCTCGTTCTTTAATAATTATGGGATTACTACTTTTAGCTAAAAATACCCCTTTTTCCCACTACAAAGGGTGAGAGATTAAATGATAGCTTGTTCATTTTGGATTTCTATTTTACCATACAAGTATTTATATGCATTGAATGTTTGTATTAAAATAATTTAACTTAATGATTTAATAAAATTAAAATATGTATAAACTTAATCATGATTAAATGATAAGAATGAATGTAACACCTATGTGTCATATATTTATTGACTTAATATAAATATTCGGTGTAATTTAATTTTTACCCTGATGTTCTATTAAGAATGTATTAATTTAAGAATGTATTTTACTTTATTGTTATTAATGGTACATTGTAAGACTAAATTTAATCACTAATACTTTCAATTTGATTTTGGAAAATTGATAAAAAAAAATATCTCTTTCGATTTGCTAAGTAAGAAAATAAAAGGAAAACTATTTTTTAGTATATTTGACAAGTAAAAGGGAATCAAGGAAGTAATATATTTCTTTGAGTTAGGTGTTTAAATTGGATTAAGGCTATGAAGCAACTTAGTACATTGTATTTTGATTTGTGGCAAATTAAAGGAGAGTTAATGTACGTGTACTTAAGTACTGTGGTTTTTAATAATTAGAGCATTAATTATTCTGGTTAGCTGGATCTATTCAATCTTAATTAAATTCATTAGCCCTCTGACTAAATGATTTAATAACATAGCAAAAATTATTCTGCTAAATCGATGCATTTGCAAGGTATTTTTATATTGTACTTTTGCAACTTTTGTAATGCACTTATTAATAGTACTATCATAGAGTATTTTTGCTGCTATGATAATCCAATTCCCAATTAATGGGGAAAAAATAATTAAAATTCAATAATTTGGTTTCCTTATTTAGCGATCAATGGTTAATCCACTTAAGAGTTAACTCTAAAGTATCTAGGGCTAGACCAAAACCGGATATGAGTTTGTTCATATTCTCGATCTCAAGTTTCGATAAAGGAGATAAATTGTCGATGGTGAATAGAAAATATCTCTTTACCCATCCATGTAAATGTAAGGATAAGAATGTGTATATATTACCCTCCTTACATAATATTTATGAGATCACACTGAATTTATGGATAGTAATGGTGGTGTTTAAGGAAGAAACATTATTCTTATTACTTTACCTTCTTTTATATTTCGTCATCTACAAAATATCTTATATTATTTGAGAAAAAATAAATCACTTTCGTGGACAAAAAATGACAAATCACTTTCCTCATAGCTTCTACAAGTAAAAGAAATAGAGTCGTGGGCTCTATGAGAAGTACTAACAAAGGAAAATTGTTTTGAATTTGAATTTAATTTTTTTTATTTTGATGGCTTAACGAAGGAAAGTTGTTTTGAATTTTAAATTTTTTGTTTTGATGGCTTAACGTGCTTTAGAAAAAACTTTCCTATAAGCTTCATAAAATCATAAATATGATTATTTTAATGAAAAAGAAAATAAGTTTAATAAATGATATTTCATACTGATTGTTTTTTTTAATATATCACCACTTCACCCACTTTCCTTTGCCTCCCCAACTCGCCCACCCTAATTTTTTTAATATATCACCATTTATATAAGTTTCTTAATATAAATGATTTTTATTGTTAGTATAATAAAAATCAGAAAATAATATAATTTATATAATGTAATGAAGTTTTAATATGTTATTAGATTCTTCGATTATTGAAAACAATAAGATTTATATATAAACCTTATTGGATTACTCGGAATAGTAATAAGACTGATATATGTTATTAGTATAAGATTTACAATAGTATATATATATATATATATATATATATATATATATATATGTTTCAAATAAAAATGAAATACACATCACTTAATCATGTTAAATCAATAAAAGTTTATAATTGTGTTAGATGCAAACTCCATATATTGTATATTGTATTATATTTTTTAGGGAAAATTGTATGAAATAAAAAACTATTAATTCAGATTAAATGTTATAGCCATAGTTTCTTTTATTTGTAATTGCAGCAAACATTCCATGTTTTTTTGCCATCTCATTTGTATACACCCATTTGTATACCAAAATATACAAATTCAGGATCCATTTATATACCGAAATATACAAGTGCAAGACCCATTTGTATATCGAAATATACAAATAGACCAAAATATACAAATGCAAGACCCATTTGTATACCGAAATATACAAATGAAGGACCCATTTATATATCGAAATATATAAATGCACGACCCACTTATATATCGAAATACAGATTTATGGCGCATGGGCCTCATTATACACTATTGCTTTTAGTACCCTTTTGGGTTCAGCTCCAAAGATTTTTTTAATAAGAAAGATTTTCATGTTTAAAATGTCTCTTTCTTACTAAAGTACCAATAATTTCCATCATATAACCCTACAGGTGACAGAAAATAAAGCTGTAGGCTCCAAAAATAAGTACAAAGAAATGAAATTTAAGGGACAAATTAAATATGAAATTCATAATTTGAAAAGATCTTCTTTACTTTTTTTTTTGTTTTGTTTTACTCATGTGGATAGATGTAGGGGTGTACTATTCGGATTGATCTGATTCGATAGGGCTCTAGATGAGGCCCTTACTTAAAAGGGCTATAAACCGAATAACCAAACTAAATCAAACTAAATTTTTATTTGGATTGGTTTTTTGGTTTTCCGGATTAGCTTTGGATTAATAAATTACTTTGTTTGGTTTTTTGGTTTGGTTTCGGATTTTAAAAAATAAAAATCGAAAAAAATCGATTATATATATATATATATATAAGTTTAGAATTAAGTTGGACTTAACCACTTTTGTCCCTTTTTGGTTATTGCCTTTCATGATGATTACGTTTATATTTTATGTCATCTAGTGTACTTATAAGTATTGTGTTTTAAGTTTTACTTATGATTTATATTAGAAAGTATATTTAAGGGATTAAATATTATTACTTTGGTTATGTTATTAATTATTGACATAACCGAATAACCAAACCGAAAAAAACCGAACCGAATAGAGGAAAACCAAACCAAACCAAATTTTTTTGGATCGGATTGGATTACACTTTTACAAAACCAAAAACCAAAAAATCCAAACCGAATAGTGCAAAACCAAACCGAAAAACCGAATGCACACCGGTAGATAGATGTGAAATTCATAATTTGAATTAAGATTAACACCTTGAATATTATATTATGAGTGGAAATATATTGTTTAATCTCAATCAAACTTATCAATGAAGAGACCTCGAGAATAAACTCAAACACATGATTTACAGAATCATCAAATTTTATTTTACTAATCAAATTGTTTAATCAGATACAAAAAAGAACTAACATAATAATATAAAGTCACGTCTAAAAACATACCTTGTTTTAGAATATGTTCCTATTTTTCGTAGTAAAATCTTCTTCAAAAAATATTTTGCTTGAACTTCTTTTAATGAAAAGAAGGAAGAAAGAGTTATTTTCATCCTCAAGGTCTTTTATTTTATCTTCCTAAAGCATACAGTGGTTAGAGTCCTAATAGTTGTTTTCTCTCTTTTTTATTTTATAAAATACATAAGCAGATAATAATATATAATACATGAATCATCCTATGTTTTTTTTATCGTATCACAATTGAGAGTTAATTACTGAGATACACTTTAGTTTGCAATATTATGAATCTTTTTAGATTTTGGTGTGTCTAGATACGTCTAGATACATGCATTTAGGGATACATAGGTCAAAATTAGATGCAATTTGTTTTAGATACATTGTATTCAAGTGGATTCACATATATCTGAGATACATAACAAATCTCGTCGTTCAGCTCCTTCACCTCTCTCCCATCTGGCTCGCCACTCTTCTATGTATCTAGGATAATGTGAATCAGACCATATACATACTGATACATGTATCTAGTGTGATTCGTATGTATATGAGATACATAACAAATCTCGTCGTTCAGCTCCTTCACCTCTCTCCCATCTGGCTCGCCACTCTTCTATGTATCTAGGATAATGTGAATCAGACCATATACATACTGATACATGTATCTAGTGTGATTCGTATGTATATGAGATACATAACAAATCTCACTCGCCTCTCTCCCTATTTTAGTATATTTGGGAGCAAAAATACATCTATCTAGGTATATTTTCCTCAATATATGGTAAGAAGCTCTTAAATAAGATACATAATATTTTGAAAGTATAAGTAATATATGTAGAGAGAGAAAGAAAGAGAATAGTGAAGTATGTCTAATTATGTAATTTCTCAGTTTATTTTTTTTAATAACGAATAGAGATTTAATTTTGGAGAACCAAATTAAATCTAATAACAAGTCACAACAAAACAAGGACTACCACGTTGTTTTGTCAATGAAAACTACAAGAGTAAAAACATAAATATCAACAAAAACAATTTGGTAGGTCCGATTGAAAAATACATTTCATCGCAATAGTGATTTGTTTTGTGATGAAAGGTGTGTTCGGTAGGTAGGAAAATATTTTGCAGGAAATAACTTAAGTTTTTACTTGTTTTATGCGTTTGATATATAAGTAATAAAAATTATCTTTAAAGCACTTGTATATAATCTAGATAAATATATATACTTTGGGAGGTGAGGGTGAGGGTGAGGGTACAGGGAGGGGACGTGGAGAAATAACTTTTTAATCGATATTAACTTACAATCATTTTAGTATTTACCAAACGCATAAATAAGCTAAAATATACTTATATGACCGTGTATAAGTTTTAGCCAAATCGTCTAAATTCTAATGGGCTTAGAACATTTTGCCCATCAAAATGACCAAAGTGCACATATAGCCACTTTGAGTATCCCATATAAGGAATAGTCGAAGGTCGTAAATTTTTACAAGTTTAATCATTTTAAAATCAAAGTTAGACTTATGAATTAACAATTTTAAAAACATAAAGGTATACGATTTTAAAGTTAAATTTGATACTTTCTGTATATCTAAAATTTGAATTATCAAACTTAACTTTATAGGCAAATGTCACATACCTATTCATCAACTCACTTACTCTATGTAAATGACATGACTATTCAATAATCAATTGTTTAATGAAAATGAGTAGGCGTAGAAGTTTATCAATACTAATCATAAGTTAAATATTTTGAAAAAATTGAATATAGCTTAAATAGCAAAATAAAAACTGATTACATCATTAGATTATTACGATCAAATCATATGTTGAAAATTGATCCACGGCAACAAAATATTTATGAGGTGGCCACAGTTTCCATTGACTTGCAAAATGAATGATAGGGGGCATAAAGTTGTTATTGAGTGAAAAATGTTATGTCTAATAAATAAACGTGTTTTTTTAACTTACTTCAATATTTATGTCATTCAATTTTGAGTGTGTATAAATTGTCACTTAAACTTATATAAAGTTAAACAAGTACACATACAAGTTCTACGTGATAATTCACGTGAGACACACTCAAATTGATTTGTAATAGGAGTCAAACTCAAAGTTATGAAACATTATTAACAAAGTCTAAAATTAGTTTAGTAAAATACACACTTAGGGTGTGTTTGGTATGAAGGAAAATGTTTTCCTGGAAAACAAGTATTTTTGACTTATTTTTTCATGTTTGGTTAGTGACTAGAAAATATTTTCCGGAAAAGAGTGTTTGATTTTTGAATGAAAATTATTTTTGAGAAAATATCTTTTATTTTTACTAGAGGGTAGAAAATATGAATTGAAATTGAAAGTATTTTTTAAAAATAAACTTAATTTTTTTTTGGGGAGGGTGGGATGGTGGGGATGGCGC
>NW_006239028.1:636453-644946 GCF_000226075.1 Solanum tuberosum | reverse complement strand
GGGTGAGGGTGGGATAAAAAAATTGAAGTTGAAAAATATTTTTTTTAAAAAGCTTTAAATTTGTTTTTTCAACAAAAAAATTTGAGTTTTTCAAAAAAAAATTGTATCGAAGTTGAAGGAAAGTTTTGGAAAATGTTTTTCATACTTTTTGAAGGGAAGTCATTTCCCTTGAATTTGAGGAAAATGAGTTGATTTGGAAAACATTTTATCCAACAAAACATGAGAAAATTAGAAAACATTTTCCTTCATACCAAACATACCCTTAATCAAAGTTTTTTAAACGAAAAAGACACTTATTTTAAGTTTTTTTCTTTTATACTAAAGTAATATTTTTGTTTTGAGACGAAGTAAATATTATATCTAGAACAAATTGCGTGTGGTGTGGATTGGACCCAGTCATTCTGTGTTGCCTTTGCCTTGATCTCGAAAGTCAAAATTTGACTAAAGCCCTAATTTGGTGAAGATCGAGGCTTCTAATTGTTCACGTTTTTTCCCTTTAAAATACATATTAGCATTTGACTTAAAGCCCCATTTGGCTACTTGTTCATGTCGGTCCATCATTTAGCAATTTTTGTTTCCTTGGTAATAGCCACTTGGAAAAAATTGACAAATAAATAACTATTTTTTGGACCGCTAACTAAATTTTAGTCAAACATTTTAAAATTATTCGGTGTTTAGCTACTTTTCACTGTGGAAAGCAAGCAAACTTCACAAATTGTTGTTGAAGTTTGAACGGTTAGATGATTAAACTCAATTGATTATTTGTGGAATTTGAAATTTGTTCACATTTAAACTGTGGAAGTTTGTCATTATCAAAATTTGCATTGATAATAGTTTGAACCATTCGTTATATCTGAAACTTAAGCAAATCTTCATATTTAGATTTTGAAAAATTAAACATTGTGAACCATTCCTATAATTTGAATTGATAAATATTTAAACTCCATAAATTGTTCGTGAAATTTAAAACTTCAACCAAATTTCATACTTAAACTATAAAGTCTAAACTTCATCAATTATTTCTTGAGTTTTATTTGTCAAAGTCTCATACTCCCAACGTATGTGTTGAAGTTGTTCATGTGCTATAAGCTATGGTATTTTTATTCAAAATCTATTTTAAATTTTTTGAAATAATCACAAAATATTATTTTAAATATTTCAAATGACAATCGTTCCCTCATCACAATTTTTTAAAATATTTTTATGAGTAGCATTTACTCTTCCACGACTTTGCCTGACTATATTCATTAATACGTCACTTTAATTTGATGTGAAATACTTAGAATAAGTTGGTGTGATTTTTAATTTTTTTTAAAAAGCCTTTTCTTTTCAAAAGAATTGAGTGCTCCGCCAGCTGAGAGAAAATGAATATATTTAAAAAAAGAGAAGAAACAGTGCTTAAATAAAGTTTAAAAGGATTCACGCGGATGAAGATGTGGATGTTGGTAAGCCACCCACACTTTGCCAGCTGCCTTGTCGGAGTTAACAGGCAACCAAACTCCCTCCTCCTCATCACGCACGTGATTCACACCTCCTTTCCCCCCTTCAAATCACACTTTTCGCCTTTTCTCCGAGGGGCCGATGACGTTTTAAGTATTCCTTTCCTTTTATGATTAGAGATTTCGAGATCGAGTCCTAATTATGAAATCATTTTTGGAAAATAATATTTTATTCTCAACGTGGAACTTTTCAATGCAGATGTTGAATCAAAATTTAAAATTTGGGGACACAAAATTTTAGTTATTTGAATTTTAAATTAATGATTTACACATAACTTGATGATTTTTTTAGAAAATAAGAATACAAAGTTAGCTCGTAAGGCCGTAATCGAACGGCTAATTCTATCTTAATGTGAATTTGAATTTAATCGACCCTAATACTAATATCACATGATGTAACAATTTTTTTAAAATTTAGTACTACTTCTTTCGTTCAGTTTTACTTGTAACAATATTATCTTATTCCTTAAAGGTAAATCATGAAAAATATAATAATTATTTTTTCCTGATATATGAAAATGAAAATTTATTTTTAAAATAGTGTACAGATAAAAGTGAACGGAGTAGTAGTATATTCCTTCGTTTCCCGAAATTATGGAATTTAATTCCTAATTTCGTTGACTGTTGACTAAAATCGAGCTCCCTTTGCGCCTGCAGAGCTCGTACAATACGATTCGATGCTTGTACCTGAATGCAAAAAGAAAGATCACAAGTTTAATTTAAATTAAAAGTATAAATAAAACGCCATCGCTTTCTTGGTGGATGCATCAATATAACAATTGATACGAACGAACACATAGACCCAAAAATATAATCAAACACAATCCCCGCCTCTCTCTCTCTATTTCTCACTTTCTCTCTCTAGAGTTTGGTATCGTCTCTGTGAGAGGTGTAAACTTACGATTGCGATAAGAAGCTGAATCTTCAGACGATGTAGGATTAGAAATGGTGATAATCGCTTGTTAGTGAAGTAGCTCCAGATTCATTTTTCTAAGATCTACTCTACTGGTAAGCTCTCCGATCACGTTTTTTTTGTAATTGTTATTGCGCTTTTGTTTTCATCAATTTCAGATTCGGTAAGTATTATTTGCATGTGTTTTTGTTAAATTCAGCTTGTTGATTGTCTAATTCTTGGTATTATCTTCCTTGCGAGTCTTCCGTGAGTTCTTATGAAGAGTGTTAATTCAATTGTTGTGTTTAGCCTAGTGAAATGTTCAATGTTCGGATTAGGAGAGGAGTAGAAACTGTATTGGTGCTGAAATTTGACTGTACGCCAGTTCATGAAAGATGAATTGCAAATCAATTTCTCGGTTGCTTTGGCAGATGGAAATGATATCAAACTTCTACTGAAATGATATTACGTAGTGTAGTGTAGTGTAGTGTAGTTTGTTGTGATTTGGGTAGTACATTTGTTAGTTTTGATGCTTTTGACGAAAACTCATTTGTCAGCAAAGTAGGGTTGTTAAATTCAGCTTGTTGATTATCTAATTCTTGGTATTATCTTGCTTTTAGAGTCTTCCATGGGTTCTTAGAGGAGTTTTAATTAAATTGTTGTGTAAAGCCTAGTGAAATGATTAATGTTCGGATTAGGGACTGTATTGGTGCTGAATGTTGACAGCACTCCAGTTCATGAAAGATGAATCTGCAAATCAATTCATCTGAATCTGCAAATCAATTTATCTGTTGCTTCGGTAGTTAGAACCTAGATGATATCAAACTTCTTGTGAATTAATATTGCGTTGTGTAGTGTAGTTTGATGTGATTTGGGTAGTACATTTGTTAGTTTTGATGAGTTAGACGAAAATTCATTTGCCAGCAAAGTAGGGTTGTTAAATTCACATTGTTGATTATTTAATTCTTGGTATTATCTTTATTTTGAGTCTTCCATAGGTTCTTACGAGGAGTTCTAATTAAATTGTTATGTTGAGTCTAGTGAACGGTCAATGTTCAGATTTGGAACTGTATTGGTGCTGAATTCTGACTGCAATCCAGTTCATGAAAGATGAATTGCACATCAATTTATCGGTTGCTTCAGTAGTTAGAACCTAGATGATATCAAACTTCTACTGAATTGATATTGCGTTTGGTAGTGTAGTGTTGTTCGATGTGATTTGGGTAGTACATTTGATAGTTTTGATGCTTTCGACGAGAATTCATTTGCCAGCAAAGTAGGGTTGTTAAATTCAGCTTGTTGATTATCTAATTCTTGGTATTATCGTGCTTTTCGAGTCTTTTGTGGGTTCTTATGAGGAGTTTAAATTAAATTGTTGTGTTAAGCCTAGTGAAACGGTTAATGTTCGGATTCAGAATTGTATTGGTGATGAATTTTGACTGCACTCCAGTTCATGAAAGATGAATTTGCAAATCAATTTATCTGTTGCTTCAGTAGTTAGAACCTAGATGATATCAAAATTCTACTGAATTAATATTGCATTGTGTAGTGTAGTGTAGTGTTGTTCGATGTGATTCAGGTAATACATTTGTTAGTTTTGATGCTTTTGACAAAAATTCATTTGTCAGCGAAGTAGGGTTGTTAAATTCAGCTTGTTGATTATCTAATTCTTCGTATTATCTTGCTATTCGAGTCTTCTGTGGGTTCTTATGAGGAGTTTTAATTAAGTTGTTGTGTTAAGCCTAGTGAAATGGTCAATGTTTGGATTCGGAAAAGTTCATGAATGATGATTTTGCAAATTAATTTATTTGTTGCTTCGGTAGTTAGAACCTAGATGATATCATACTTCTACTGAATTGATAATGCGTTGTGTAGTGTAGTTCGATGTGATTTGGGTAGTACGTTTGTTACTTTTGACGTTTTTGACGAAAAGTCATTTGTCAGCAAAGTAAGGTTGGCTTGGGAAATAAATAGTAATGTTTGTAATTCTTTTTATGAAGGTGTATTCTATAAGCTTAATGCGTATAGTGTTTTTGTATTACATCTGCGCTGGTGTAAACTATTTGGTAAGCAGCAAAACTCGGCACATTTTGAGGGTTAACCATAGTTCATTTCATTTGAAACTTTGCATACTGGAGGAGCAATCTGAAGCAATCTCTTAGGATTGAGATTTGGGATATCTTGTTTATATGTTGATCAATTCTCCAATGCACAGCACTTCACCACTTTAGATAGTTTAACGTTGCAATAATCTAAAGTTAAATCCAGATGAAGATCATTGAACTTCGCCTTTGGTTAATGCACCCACACCTTCTCATATGTGGAGTTCTAGTTCCAGTAGCAGCGAAAAATACAAATGAGAGGTACTAGAATCACTGTACATTATTGTGGTATGAGGAGATCAAGAGACAAAGTGAAAAGACCATTCTGGAAGCCAAACACTCGAGCAACTTTGTAAAGTTGCGGTGTCACTATCTATTTTTCATCAGTATAAATTGGTAGTGTTAATCTTTTCAGATGTCATCCTTGTTGCTGTCTGAGAGGGTTTGGATTGGCTTAAAAGTTGGTCAAACCTACTTTCAAGTCATTTTTAACTTTTGGGAGGGTTTGGCAAAGTTAAAAATAACTTAAAATAAGTTTAAAATGTCTTGAAAAAAGTTAAAAGTATGTACTCCCCTACTTTTTATTTTTTAACTTAAAAGTTACTAAAGTTTGACTTTTTAAAAACTACTTTTTAAAGTTAAGCCAAACGGGCTCTGATTCTTGAATAGAGATTCTTTATCCACTTCGATTATTTCCCTTATTTCTATTTCGTTTGGAAGCGGTAGGAGTTCCAATACTTTAGTGGTCCTTCAGTAGTTTTTGCTGCCATTCATGCTCTATCCCTTATGAGTCCTCTAAATACCATTTAAAGTAATCATATAGAGCCATCTTTTTCATGTTCGCTGACGTTCAAATATTTTGTGTTTGCAGATTTTACGGCATCAAGCTTGGGCAGGTTGGAGGAGGAGAAGCTCCTTATTAATGATAGTTTGTCTAAGAACAAGTCTGAGATGAATAAGCTCTTTTATGGAGTAGCAGTGTCTAGGAGATCGTATTGCAATTAAACTATCTACTGGCATGGAAGAGAGAGGAGATGAAGTTGGGCCCTCAGAGCAGAGGTCCCCAGGGGCTGCATGTTGGCCTTCAGATTTTGTTGAAAAGTTTGGATCTGTTACTCTTGATAGTAAAGAAGAAAATTTGAGGAATAAGGAACTAAGTGAAAATGAAATACATGATAGGCTTCCATGTCAGACTGCTTCACAGATTCTCTGGAAAACTGGAACACTGTCAGACCCAATTCCAAATGGTTTCTACTCAGTTGTTGCTGTGAGCACCATGAAATTTCTTTTAGTTTCTATTCAACGGTGCTTGTTATTTGTTTTCCTTTCAATAATATATATACTTTTTGTTCTTTAGAAGCTGAACTAATGGATAATTTAGTATTCCACTTTAGTATTCCATTTGTTCCTTCTTGTATCTCCTAATGTGGATGCTGGCATGCGATTTTGACTAGCACTTGTTTTGATTTTATTTTAATGCCCTTTTCTTTATCCTTTTTGTCTCAGGAGAAAAGGCTCAAAGAGATTTTTGAAGATATTCCCACTTTTAATGAACTTCAGGCACTGGAGCTGGAGGGTTTAAGAGCAGATATTATACTTGTGGATTTTGAGAAAGACAAGAAGCTTTCTATGCTAAAGCAACTGATTCTTGCACTAGTGAAAGGTTTAGGCTCAAATCCTGCAGCTATTATAAAAAAGATAGCTGGATTGGTGGGTTTTCATATTTCTTTACTTTTTCTTCACTGTGCTATAAAATGACACAGTATTTTCCTTTGCTTTGCTTTCTTTTTTCTGCCTGTTTCCATGTCAAATTACTTGTTTTCTTTATGGGGATGTTTCTTGAGTGGCCGTCCTGTGAATTTAACTCTGTTTTCTTGGGTTGCACAGAGATAATTAGAACATGTTCTGGCAATTATTCTTTCGTTGCTGCAGTTCTGTCCAGAACTTTTTCTTTCCCTATTTTTTTCCCCTAAGAGCCCTCTTTGTTATGTTTTTTTTTCCAATACACTCACAATAACCCGCCTCTCTACCCCACAAAGGTAGGGGTAAGGTCTGCGTACACCCCATCTTCCCCAGACCCCATGTAGGAATATATTGGATATATGTTGTTGTTGTAGTCAAAGATAAAGGTCGAAGTTGATGTTAAGCATCTTCCATGGGCATACCTTTTCTTAAATTTTTTTGATGTTAAGCATCTTCCATGGACATTTTATCATTTTATCTATTATTTGAATGACTCCTTACATAGGTATCTGATGTTTTCAAACGACCAAACCCTGAACTAAGTCCTTCTAAAGCTGCTCTTGAGGAAAGCTCTCACATTTCTGACATTCGAGGCATCCAGATGTTGGGTCAAATAAAGCATGGCTCCTGCCGTTCTCGAGCAATATTGTTCAAAGTATTAGCGGATATTGTAGGTGTTGAAAGTCAACTTGTTGTGGTAAGCTTTGCTCTGAAGGAAAAAAGTTTGTAGTTCCCTTGTTTTTGTGAATTCCATGTTTTACCTCTAAACTCAGTACTGAAAAATGTTGCATTGCTAGTTCTTATGAATTCTCACCTTATTTTCTTTCTTTGCCATACTTTTCGTGAAATTGAACCTTATAATATTTCTATGTTTCCTAATTAGGGGTTGCCTGCTGAAGGAGCTTCTGAGTGTGTAGACTCATCTAAACATATGTCTGTTATAGTTGTGTTAAATTCTGTGGAACTGCTTGTCGACCTTATGCGTTTTCCTGGTCAACTTATTCCTCGATCAGCGAAGGCTATTTTCATGACCCACATATCTGCTGCTGGAGAGAGTGATTCTGCAGAAAATGATTCCTGTGATTCACCATTGGAGCCTAATAGTCCTCTTTATGGGTTTTCAGAGAGAATTGATCCTGAGAGGTTAGATCGAAATCTTTCTCACTTTTTAATTAATACTGTTCAAGTTTAATTGCTATAATCCTTTTCATCTTTTTCTGCTGCATTATCATTATCAACATTTTCTGTTGCATTATCATTGCTGACATGTTGTAATCTGCAGGAAGTTCATTTTTGCTGGTGAAGATGCAGTTTCATTTCTTCTTTTCCCTCATTCATTTTTAATTGATCTTTTTATATTCTACAGTTCCGAGAAAGATGATGCCCTTCAATGCCAGAGGAGACTAGAAGCATCTTCGAATGCTGCAGGACCTTCATTGAGGAATATCATGTTGCGGTCTAACACTTCAATTGACAGAAAATTAAGGTATTATTTCACTCGGCTAAGAAATCATGCTTTTACATAATAACACACTTCATTGTATCCTCTTTGAGCAAAAGAAATTCGGAATGTTCATCTGCTTTTTTACTCTCTGTTCTGTGGATCTTATTTCCTGTTGGATCTGTTTCTATGTATCAGTTTCTCGCACAGCGAACCCAATATTGCTACTGCAGCTTGGAGAAGGAGCCGAAGGAAAGTTATTACTGAACAAAGGACTGCTAGTTCAAGGTTTACTTTTCTATGGCCATGACTCCTATTTCAATTGATTTCCCCTTACATATGCAATGAAGCTCTTTATCAGTTTTCCAATTTTGGATGAGATCATACCAACAAAAATACACTCTGGATCAAATCAGTTTTCTGATCTTTACAATTAACTTACTGAAAAATAAAATCATTTGAAGTCCTCTGATTGCAGTTTTCCCCTGCGCATCTGTCTCACTATGTTTCTAGTGTGACTGTTAGGGATGTGTATATAATTGACATGCAAATAGGTGTTCCGTTTCGAGCTGGTGATGTTATTTTCTAAATTTTGATTAGAACTTAATGAACTAAGAAAATGTCCTTGCACAAGCATGTGGGTAATCAGAATAAAGTTGCAGGGCACCCTTCGGGGTGGCCCAGTGGTTTGAGCTTGGGACTTCCATGTTGGAGGTCTCAAGTTCGAAACCCCTTGCCAGCGAAAGCAAGGGGTTTGCCTTCTGGGTCGAGCTCGTCGCACCAGGCTTGCCTAGTGCGGTTTACCTCTCCTATGTG
>NW_006239028.1:618507-635870 GCF_000226075.1 Solanum tuberosum | reverse complement strand
GCGGGTTTCCCTTGTCATAAAAAAAAAATAAAAAAAATAAAAAATAATAATAATGTTGCAGGGCAAGCAATGTTTGGCTTAATATCAAGTCTATTTATAATGCTGGGTAGCTTAAACTGCAGAGTTTGATGTGCCTTTGAAACGTGGTATTTGAAATCTGTGTTATGAGATCTTGTATATAATGTGCGTTTATATTGGCGAATTCTCAAGTGTCTCAAAATTACTTGGTTTGCATCACACAGTACTGGATCCTTAGTTTAAAAATCTGAAGTTTACATGGTGATGCAATAGTGTGACTTTTTTCGAGATGATCCTGAAAATGGAGAACAAACATGTATATGTGCAATTTCACTGTTACTAGTTACTCGAAAGTGATGAATGAAATTTACCAGCTTTCCTGGATTGATCTAAAAGTAGCTTGTTGAGAAATTGAACATCGTGCTTGGTTTAGACTATTACAAATAGTCGGTGACAACTTGTAAGCATTTACACTTTTCTGTGATTTATATTTATAGGGAACAAATGATTCTGTTTTTTGATAGGTAACAAAGGGAACAAGCATGGCATAAGGTGTCATTCACCACTTGCATAAATTTGTGCGGTTGTTTTAAAACTATGAATATCTTGTTTCTGAACAGTTAGCTTGGTTTTTTCTTTTTGAGCTGGTTCTAGTGTGACTAGTAGGATTTTTGAATTGTTTTAATTTTCATCATTGGTCTTTTTCTCATTTATTTATTTACTTTTGTTACTGCTTCATTTTGTGTTTAATTTGTAACACCACTTTGAATAAGCTATATTGTACTGACATTAGTTTTAGAAGACTTGATGATTTCCCTTCTTTTTGTCGTTGTTTCAAACATGTCTTATGATTCATGAAAAATGAATCTGGCATCTCACATGTACTTGTATACCATTTATTTATTTACTTTTATCACTGCTGCATTTTGTGGTTAAATTGTAACACCAAATTGACTCAGCTAATATTGAACTAACAAATTTTAGAAGGCTCTTTGAAGATTTCCCTTATTTTCTTTGTTTTTAAACATGTCTTATAATCCATGAAAAAAAGAAGAAAATTTGGCATCTCACATGTACATGTATAGCATCCTGGTTTGAATAAAGAGTCCTAGACGTGTAGTTATATCTTTGAGAGCTTCTCAGTATTTTTTTTATCAATCTCCACAAATCAGAAGATATTTTTGTCACGCTAAAGAGGTATCATATAGGTTTCAAACAATGTTTCAGAAAGTTGTAAGCTTGCAATGTTTTCTTCAACACATCTAGGGACTCTCTTTATCTCCATTAAACTGAGCTGTTCATTTTACTGTAATGGATGGTTTCGTCTAATTATGTTCTTCTCTCACTTCAAATCTCTAGTCCGGAGCATCCTTCATTTCGAGCACGTGCCCGGTCTATGCTTAGTGGTGATACGAAAACATTCCGAGATTATTCAGATGATGTTGCTTCATCAAGGTATTGAATTCTGGTCTTGTTTTCAGTTTCCTATGAGTTTTTATCAGTATATCAGCAAAACATTGACATGCATAAAACACTCAAATTGTTCTTTTTGTTCCTGCCGTTATTTTTGGTTCATCTCACATGTTATTGCCCATTCATATTTAGGGTGCCCACTTCCCAGTTCACAATACTTTGGTTCATTCGCTTGAGTTGTCAATCAGAGAGGCTAATGTTGCTTAAAATGAACTGCTGAATGCAATATTTTTTATGTTAATTAAGCATGTTTTCTGCAGAAGACACAAGTGCATACCTCAGCAGCCACCTCATATGAAAATATTTCTGTTGATGAAATTCCATAAAGTTACTACTTACTAGTGTCTTCAAACATGGATATTTGCCTTCCTAATCAGTTGTCTTAGCTACTAGTTTTTGATGAAAGTGCTTAATAGCTATTGAGGATGGGTTTTTGCATAGCTGATAGAGTTGGTACAAGAGTGCATATGAATACTAATCTAGGATTTCAGTGTGTTGGTATTTGGTTCTATTACCGTTGTAATTTTTTATAAATTATTCCAAACTTATAAGATACAATTTTGTCAATATTTCCCCTTGCTCGATAGCTATTATTTGTTCTTTAGAATATTTGATGTAGTAATTATGTTTCTTAAGACAATAATTTGGAAGTGTTTTGATATTACTTCGATAATGATGACACATTTCAGTTTACAAATCATTAAAGAGAAAAAGAACAGATTGAACAAAAATAAGTCCTTTATAGTGGAACTAATAAGACGTAATAATTGACTTGAGATGGATGGCGATTAGTTTCTTGGTAGAAGAATTTTGAGTACTGGGTGTTCCATCCTATGTCTTTTTTACCTCATCTTTTTGTGGAGCGTCTCGGAGTAGAGTTATAAAGTTGCATAATTTCTCCCTTTAAAATGGGATAATGGTCTAAACTTAGTTCATCTTTAGTCTATATGACACAACCATTACCTTTTGATGTTTTATGGGATGGGTAACCCAGAGTTATATATATTTATGTGAGTTAAAATTTCCATAATCTCTTCTCTTCTCTTCTAATATATGCACGCTCTTTAAATTTACCTGTTTAATAGTGGATCGACTTGTGAAGACTTTTGAGCATAATAAACCTTCATCATTGTCAGAAAATTTGCTGAATTTTGACTGTTTCTATCCACAGGTCAGAAGGAGCATCTACATCTGAACCACGTAGGTTACGAAGAAGAAGTATTAGTATTACTCCAGAAATTGGCGATGACATCGTAAGGTAGATATTGTAATATAATGGTCATCATCATAAATGTCTTCACTCGTAGTTTATAGGCTCATCTTTTTGTTATTAATATGTACAAGTGAGAATTTATTTGATGCTAAATTGCGTTATTATCTATCTTTCGTGATATATTCCAAGAATGTTAGTAAGCACCTTATGTTTTCTGTATGAAAAAAAGAACTTATTGCTTAGAACTTGTGCCTGGATATAGATGTACTTCATCACAATATGGACGCTGTCAGAAATATTGCTAAGAAGACTTAGCAACCAATTCCTTCTTTGACTTATGCCATTTTTTGTGTCATGCATGAAACCAGGGCGGTTCGAGCAATGAATGAAGCAATGAAGCAGAATCGAAGAGAACAAGGGGAAAATAGCTCATCCCCCCATTCTTCAAATGACAGAAGCGGGGCATTGGATCTTCAAAAAAATGTATGCTACCGTTTCTCTCTGGTTTTGAGGTTCCTAATACTTTGATGTCTTTCACTCTGGAAATAGTTGAGTTTTGTTACCGCCTACCTGTTCAAATGAGCGGCAGGATACACTCTTGTTGAATTTTTTTCTCGATTCTGTGGCTGTCCTTTTCTCTAGGGATCTTTCACTCTCTTAATTTCGCCATAATGAAGTTGCATACGAGTATCTTCTGGAGTTGTTTTCCTCTTAATAAATGAATGTTATAATCTTAGTTCATGGTGAAAAATAATGGGAACTCTGATTATTACAGTATTCTATCTTAACCCTAATTGAATAATACGAAACAGTATTTGATGGATTGTCTCTTTCTATTTCTTTGTGTTGGCCAAACGATTTGTATTTTAGGTGTCTGATTTTCACCATGACGACCCTGATATATCGGGTGGACAGTCTTCCATGTTTGCATTGTCAAGAGAGCACATGAGCTCCCAGAAGGCAGTATCATTACCCTCGTCTCCCCATGAATTCAGGAGACAGGCTCTGGAAGGAAGGGGGCAGATAAATGACAAAATGGTCTCAACCTGGAATAGGATTTTGGAATCGCCGATGTTTCTGAATAAGCCTCTTCTACCTTTTGAAGAATGGAATATAGACTTCTCTGAGTTGACTGTTGGCACTCGTATTGGGATTGGTGAGTTTATTTTAAATCATTTTTCCAAGTAGCACTGTTGTATTTTATGCTTCATTTTTTTGTTTTAAAATCATTTGGTTACACTTATTGCTTTAGTACCAACTAGTGAGTCCACAATGAGCTGATTTGAGACTGTTGTCATTGCTCCGTGGGCTTAGCCTGCCAACTATTATACTAATACTGATTGATCATGCTCTGTGAACTTTGATGAGTGAGAAGCCTTGGTTAATGCTTATCATAATGTGTTTGATCACTTTGTGCTTTGAGTTTGGTATAGAAAACAGCTTAGATTTTCCACTTTCATCAAGCTATCCTAGGAAGGTGGTTACAGGGACTTTATGCAAAGAGCAGGCACTGAGAAGTAGAGATACAACGTAATGGTCTATAGGGTTGGTTATTTATGAGGTCACATCATCATACATAATCGTTTGTGGAACTGCATGATGAAAAGTAGTTCATTTTCTCAAAACTATGGGCTGTAAGGAATGGGAACATAATACGGTTTTGGCTTGATATACGGTGTAGTCAACTACATCGAAAAGTGAAGCCCTTTATCTATTTTCCACAAAGCCTTTTTAGCTACAAAAATGTTTTTTTTGGGGGTGGTGGGGGGTGATTAGTTATTGTGGTAATGATTTTCAAACCGTTTTCTGGAGAATTTATATCGCAAGACTTCTTTGGAAATCATCAAAGGCACCTAAAAAGTGGCGTGCTTTGTGGGGAGTCCTATTGGCGGCAATAACTTAGGAAGGAGATAATTGTAACTGGGTGGTGTTGTTCATGTAAGGAGCATGGGTAGACTGTTGGTCACCTTCTTTAGTTGTAGGTCCAACCCATACTTATGCTTTCTGGCAGGGATTATACTATATTAAACATTTGGTAGATGCTCCAAACTCCCAAGAACAATAGCAGATACATGTCTAGTGGTAAGAGCGCAATACTTGTATTTATGGAATGAGGAAATTCCATGCTGTATAGATAGATTGTTAGAATTATAGGAGGCTTACCTTTGTTTAGTTGAACACTATCTTAGTTCACCAACAAAAGGTACATGATGTATAAGCAAAAAAGATCAAATGGAGTGCGCATTGGAGACAATGCGATACCAAGGAATGGTGTTATGCCTACACCATATAGAGAGCAAACTGTCTTACAGCATTAGATCCGAAAAGATGTATATGATGAGGATACACATAGAGCTAAAGAATTAAAATGAGAAACATAATAAAGTTAGGTTCGCTACTAAAAAATTTAGAAGTCTTCTACTTAAATATATCTTCAAAGTGATCAAGGTCCAAATATATGCTTTCCTATGTTCTGTTGATCTGCATTTTCTTCCACCACTCTGAATATGTATTTGGGAGTTTGAGGTCTAAACAATCTGGCTATATTTGCAGGATTCTTTGGAGAAGTTTTTCGAGGAATTTGGAATGGAACTGATGTTGCGATTAAAGTTTTCCTGGAGCAAGATCTTACAGAGGAAAACATGGAGGACTTCTGCAATGAGATCTCAATCCTTAGGTATTGTGTCTTTCTAGGATTGGGCTAACTCCTTTTGGCTTCGAAATGTTCTAATAAGTTTTTCTTTCTTTTTGCTTTCTCAGCCGCCTTCGGCATCCAAATGGTATTTCTCTTCTCTTTCCCTTTTTACGTATTGGCTTTTCTTTCTTACTTGGCTCTATAATATTGCTCCTTCCTTTCACGGTTGCAGTTATATTGTTTCTTGGTGCGTGCACAACGCCTCCTCATTTGTCGATGGTTACTGAATTCATGGAGATGGGATCTCTATATTTTTTGATCCATTTAAGTGGTCAAAAGAAGAGAGTTAACTGGCGGAGGAAACTCAAGATGCTTCGTGACATATGCAGGTTGGTTTGTTGTTGGTCTTTGGTGTTGCAAGATAACTTGGTGGTTCTTAACGCTTTTTAGTGATTCTCTTTTCTTTTATCTTTTAATTAATGCTCCTGTAAATTTTTTGTTTAAAGCATCAACGAATGTCCAGGGGTCTCAAAACACAAAATGATATAGCAGGAAAGCTCTTTAAATGTAACTCGAAAAAAATGATTTGATATATTTTCGGGAGGCATTCTAATAATACCCGCATTCTCTTTTGCATGCCTTAGTACAGACTTATGATGCTGATTGTTTAATTTTGATCCATCTTTGTTTCTGCAATTAAATAATCTGTTGCATGATGAAGTTCCATGTCCTTCCGAGACATTCTTTTTCTATGAATGCTGATTACAATCCCTTCAACACATGTTAATTACATACAAACCATGTATTGTTTTTTTATTAAATAACGCTTCAAAAGCTTCTACATAAAATACCTCAACCATGCTTCTACTTTTATATTTCTCAAGGACGGGATTTATGATTAGTTTCTTGCTTCTGTTGGCAACTAAGAGGGTTGATGTGCATGCATCGGATGAAGATAGTCCATCGTGATCTAAAAAGTGCAAACTGCCTTGTGAACAAGCACTGGAGTGTCAAAATATGTGATTTTGGGCTCTCGAAAATAATGACAGATGCACCTATGAGAGATACTGCAGCAGCTGGCACTCCTGAATGGATGGCTCCAGAGCTCATCCGAAACGAGTCTTATACAGAAAAATGTGACATTTTTAGTCTTGGCGTGATAATGTGGGAGCTTTGTACCCTAGAAAGACCATGGCACGGTGTACCACCGGAGAGGGTACGCTATATTTAACCTCTCCTAAGTTATACCTTGTAACCTTGTTATGGTTAATTGGTTTTTCTTATGTCTTGGAAGTTAGTGTCTTATTTCCACATGGCTACATCAAGTAACAGCAACTGCCTTGTGCCCATTTTCAGGTAGTTTATATTGTTGCCAATGAAGGATCAAGGCTAGAGATACCTGAAGGACCCCTTGGCCAACTAATTGCAGGTATTTCTGGCGTAATGTATAACTAAATGCAATGGACCCATGTATTTCACTGTTCTTCTTTCTGTTCCTCTCCATAATGTTCTCCTTTTTAGCTTTTTGACTTCCCTGACTCATTGTTTTTTCCATTTCAGACTGTTGGGCTGAACCCAACGAAAGACCAAGTTGCGGGGAAATTCTCACCCGACTGGTAGAGTGCGAGTATTCACTGTGTTAGTGCAATCTGTTTTGTCTGTACAGAAAAACATGGTAGAGGTGTTAACAATGTCCGGCTCAAGTTGTAGTAACTGTGTGATTTTCCAGTTTTAGAAAAAATATCGTGTATGTAGAAATATAGTTGAAACGTTCAGCCTTTTTGTGAAATCAAATGCAGAGTTCGTTTACCTAATTCTACAATTCCACTCCTTGCAAGTAAAACCGGGACCCAAATTTGATCATCCTCTTTATCCCAATTTGAGCAAAGTGCGTCAGATGTCAATGCACAAAACCATAATGCATATAAAGAGTTCTGGATATTTAATACATTATCTGACTAAATAAAACTCTTTTGAGGCACTGGACATGGGATAATTGTGTCGACATTTTGCTCCTTGCATCAATCAGATATTGAACGCCTGTTTAGGGCAGCTTCAAAGCGGCTCAACGAGTCTGCCCTCATCTCTGTACTCATGTCATTCTCAGGTGCGGGATAGTAATCTTCTCTCAGTTGTACATCTCTTAAGTTCGGGATCCTAAGAAAGAACATCATGAAATGTTCATGTGCTGTTCCATGGATGAAGAGTTTTCTGAGAGTGACACATTCTTGTAGCAGCCCAGCTGCTGGTAGGGATAGACACCTTTGGTTAACGTCCCTATCTTGTGGTGGCCAGTAATCAAGTTCAGTAAGGCTCAAATTTCCAATCCCAAACAGATAAAACCTTTCCCACAAGCTCAAATCCATCTGCCCTGATGGCGCGGTGTGTGCATAACCTATGGTATCTCCACAATCCAAATGCATCTTGGATAGCATAGGATAGTATAGAAGAGTGCTCAGTCCAAATTCTCTCCCCGAAGGTTTTGACCATAGCCTGCAATCTCCTTCCACTTTAATGCTGATCTCTTCTAAGTTAGGACAGTCTTCAAGACCTGCAGCTGTTAAAGGAGTCAGAAGCTCACCAACCTCAATCCAAAGAGAGAGGGATTGCAGCTGATCCCATGATCGTCCACTATATCCATTAGCGTGGCCATTGACTTCCTCATACTTGCATCTTTTCTGTTGTTTAAACATGAATGCATCTTCCTTGCATTCAAATGTGTCCCCAGAACCAGTAGAGTTGCTTGATGCCTCACCTCCATCGTTCACATTAAGATCAAACCCGTATCCATAGCCATCAAGATCTTCAAATTCTTCAACGCTATCCCACACACAATCAATGTGAAGCCTTTGGATCCGTTCTTGTATTGGCTCCAATGCTTTCAATGAATAAGAGGCTCCAAGATTCTTGCAGCAAGATATCTTGACATCAACCAACGTATTCTTAAGCAAAGAAGCTAGTGTCCTCATGCCCCTCATAGTAATCTTTTTACAACCTTGAATCTCAAACTTGGTTAACCTCGAACACCCTCTACCGATAGCTATCAAACCCATATCATTCAAGTCCCCCACATTCCTTATCGACAACGATTGAAGCCCTTCACAAAGAGCCACTCCGTCCAACTTTGATTCAATTGGCATAGAAACACCATGGAATTGCCCCAACTTCAACGATCTCAATTTAGGGCATTTCTTATTCAAAATTTCCAACGCAGGACCGGTGTCTCTAACATTATTACAAACATCTAAAACAAGCTCTTCAAGTATTGGAAGACCAGAAAATACCTCAATCAAAGTTGAAACACTAAACTTCGCGTCCTCTTGAGTGAACCCCTCATCATTTCGATCACCCCTAGCGTTTGACAAAGCTGAAGTATCAGCCAAATGAAGCACTGATAATTTGGGACAATTGTTAGCTATAGAAACCAAACCTTCATCACCAACAAACCCAATGTACCTGGGATCAAACATACAAGCAACACGTAACTCCTTCAAATTGGGGCAAGCTCGCGTTATCGAGCTAATCTCATCAGACTTAAACCCTTCAGGAAAACTCGAATTCAAGAGATTTAAGCTCGTGAGATTAGCTGCAACTGTAGGATGAGATTCAAGTGCGACAGGAATATCATCCGTCCAGCAGTAAAAATTGGACAAATCTAGCGAATGAAGCTTTGGGCAATTCTCTGTAAATAGCATATTGAGCTCCTCCCCAGCTGATAATTGCGGACGTTGATGCCATCGAACAAGCTTGATTTCCTTGAGGTTTGGCCATAACGGAGGCAAGATCCTTAGGGTACACGGGTTGCGCGTGTACAGAACGAGGGAAGTGATGGACGGAAACGCGTGGTGGAGGAGTTGGGCGATTAAGAAAGGGTCAGCAACGGCGGTGGGGGAGAGGAGTGGATGACCCCAAGGTGAGATAAGGGAGAGGTCAAGGTGAGTAACGGATCTGAAGCAAGTGGGTAACATGAAGAGGTCACGGACGTTGCCACGGAGCGTGAGAGAGGAGCGCGTGGAACGTTCGAGGACGAGCCATTTCCGGCAGACGAGGGAGGTGGAGTTGCGGCTGCGGACGTCGGAGACGGCGGCGATGATGTTGGAGAGGATGACATCGGGGAGGTCGCTAATGGTGGTGATACAAGTAAGCTGTGCAGCCATTGATAGGCTTTCAGTTTGGGAACAGTGAGAATTTTTGGGTTGTTGTAATTGGGAAGGTTTTGGGAAATTGGGTTTAAGAGTTTGAGATGGGGATGAGGGTTGTGTACATATTGATAGTCATTTTTATTTTCTTTTCTTGTCCGATGTTCGGTATCTACGATGTTCAGTATCTAATGTCGATAATTGGTATTTGTTATTTGTGTTAATATTTTAACACTTTGTTTGGATGGTTGTTACGTATTGTTTTTTTGTCGTTATATAATGTCATACATCAATAATATTAGGGTACGAGATAGAATTACTAACAAAACCTAGAACTGAATTCAATCTCCGTTAGCTACTCAATCATTAGGTGATTTGTCTAGTACGAGTTACATTTCTTATGAAATATTTTGAATGATTGAACTGTGAGCAGGTTATACTCGCCACAAAGTGCTTCCTTAGGGTTTCAAAAAATAATACTAAATAAAAACAAAATATTAAGATAACGACACGATCGTATCAAATTAATCATTACAAAATAAGACTTTTCATCTTACCCAAGAATGAGGTTAAACGATATAATACAATAATAAAAATTAAATAATAATCAAAATAAATACTATATAATATTTAAACTAACAATAACAACCATCCAAAAGAGAAAAAATTACCGTCCAACATCTAAAATTGACACGATTTTAAATATGATATCCTATTAATATAAGTTTTTACTTTTTAAAAAAAATAAATAAATAAATTTGGGGCACTACTTTTGAATGAATAATGGAACTTTTTGGATATAAAAAAGTACAGACAACATTATGAAGTGGAGTAAATTTTATCCGAATTATCCTAAGGTATATTATAGAGGCAGTATATTCTTATATTAAAAAATTAATATACTCAAAAACTTTATAAGGTGCACGAATGAGTATCAAATTGTCTCCTAAACAGAATTTCTTTCTTTAATCAACTATTTCATATAAAGCTCCATTTATTATTCTGTGTCTTTACTTCATACAACGGAAAACAATCAAAAATATCTTTAAATTATATGAAATAAACAAAAATACTCTTTATTTATAATTTGATTTAAAAATATATTTGCTGTCAATATTTGGTTTGAACATACCTTTATTATTATATAATAAGTTAAAAATAACCTCATTGGACCAAACTACAAAGTACAAACGTATGACAATTTTGTTCATTTGATCCTTTCCGTTCCTAAAATATCCTAAAAGATTTTTGTGCTCCTACACTAATAACATACGTGTTAGTAATAAACATATAATTGTTTTTTTTTAAAGAGAATGTGTAATAATAATGTACATCCAAAATTATTAGAAAAATATCGTGGCATTTTAGGATAGAATATAAGAAGGATCTAAAACAGGAAACACAGTCTATTTATATAATACTATCTTATCTTAAAGTGAGAGGGATTCTATTTGGATCAGATTTTTTAGGTATATTTTGGAGTCCTCAAATAGAATTGTCATATTGTCTTGATAACAATATGATATTTTAAAAAAAAGAAGTAAAATACTAATTGCATCGAATATTTGTGTTTAAAAATTATTTTGACTTAAAATTACTTGAAATAAGTCAATCCAAAATAGAGCCTAAATCAACTAGTGTATTATTTTTGTTGGTTAAAAATTAAAATGTATATATATAAAATTGTAATTAGGTAATAAATAAATACTACTATATTGATTTGATGTAACATGGTGTGAATAATTTTTATTCTTTTTTACTGTTTTTGGTGTGTCCTCATATTAATTGGGAATAAAAGTCAAATATATTAAATTAAATTTGGCATTTTAGGATATGGGATATATAATCAGCTGTGAAATTGGACGTACTCCATTGTACAACTATATGGAATCCACCGACAAGGATTACGGTGGAGTGGTAAGTACTTCTTCAATTAAACTTTTAAAAGTGGGCATTTTAAATGTTCGTATCAAATAATTAATGAATTCTGGCTATTACAATTAGTTAAGTGGGAGTACCTAAACAATTTAGCAAATTTTGATACAATTGAAGTAATTTTTTTTAAAAATAATCATTCATGGAATGAATTGGAATTTTTGTATTTATTCAAATTTACGGTATCCACTATTTCTTGTGAGATCCATTTGTTAATTTTATAACCACAATTAAAGGGTTGCTAGAGAAATGGAGTAAGTACAATAGTACATCTTATCCACATCTCCGTTTTTTTTCTTTCTTTCATATATTCAGTTGGTCCGTAGGATAAGATAGATATAATATATTATAAATTAGGATATTTTATGAAATTATTTTATTTTATTTTTAAATAATTAATTTTATTATTTATTATAGAGTAATAAAATAAAATAATTTTTATTATTAAACGCAAAAAAATATAATTATATAAACACCTATTATTTTAAAATAATTATCATTATCTACCAACCAAATGACCGGTTACATCTTCTAGTTTCCCTTCTTATCAAGTCATATCATGTAGTGCCTTTTGTCCCTTTCATAATCCAAAGAGAAAAAAGAAGTACTAGCTTTGTCTTTTCCATTTGAATATTGTTCTCTTGGTTCTAAAATAAGTACTTATCATTTAAATTTTTATCTCTATAAATTAAACTTATATCAAATAGACATAATTTTTGAAATATTATGATTTACGATACAAAAATATAAACTTGTATTTCACAAAATATTTATTTACTTTGAGGGGTAAGAATTTAAGACCAACACAAAATATGAGCAAAAGTGCAAATGACCCGACATGACTAACTTTACCTAGGGAAAACTACCTTACTAGACATACATCCATATCATATATACTAATTCTATCTATACTTTCAAATAATTATGTATCTTATTAGTATTTAAGAGTTTTTACCATATATTGAGAATGATACACCTAAATACATGTAACTTTCTTACCAGATACACTAAGATAGGTAGAGAATACGAACGAGATTTGTCTATATATTTCAGATATATGCGAATCTGTATCCAAAATAAATTACATCTAATTCTTACCTCAAGTATTCCGAGATATATGTATTTGGATGTATTTGGACGCATCAAAATCTAGTAAAATTCGTAATATTACAAACTGGAATATATCTAAATAATTAGTTTCTAAACTAGTGGAATTTCTAAAAGTTTCCCCTAAACCTATTCATTCATTTTTTTGGGCCCAATTCAAAATTAGGAAATGAAACCCAAAAACATTCAATTGGGCTTCAACTTCCAGTTAAAAGTGGGGTTCATTTCCCCAAATTTGAATTGTATGCATCTCCCGCCCTTGCCCTAATCGACACCACTCTCTGCCGGCGAGCTCTTTTTCCGGCGAAATCGAGTTGTAAGTTCCCTGCATTTCTTCTTCTCCAGTAATTACTAGTGTTTGTTAGCTTCCATTTATGAATCGGTTTACTTTAATTTCTACTTGAATATGTTCTACTTTGGCAGAAATGAAATATGGAATTCTTCTTTGCTTTCTTTGTGATAATCGTTCTCTTCCACGTTATGTTCCCGGTTGATATATACTAGTTCAATTTTTTCAATTAACTGGTATGAGAGTCATGAAATCTCGGGTTTAATCCGTCCAAGCTTTGATGGACGGAGACGGAGTTATCCTGTATTTGTGCCGGTAGGAGATAGCAAGTATCTTGTGAAATTAGTCCAAGTGTGTGCAAGCGAGCATGTACTCCACATTTATAAAAGAAAAATGGGTTTGAAGTCAAATTTTGCATATCATAGTCAAATTTTGAGAAATAATGTTATGGAAGAAGGGGACGAAGATGTTAAGGCCTTAAAAATGGATTTTTTGTTTCCATATTGCGAGTTATCAGCCCTTCGAAAGGAAATGTTGAGTTTGATAAGTCGTTTACTAAATATTTCTACTTTCTGATTGTGATATAAGTCTGCAGGCATAATTTGATTGAGTGCTATAATCATGGCAAAGAATCTCATTCAGAGGCCTCTAATCTTTCAAGATGAAAACTCGGACATATACTTCAAAAGTACGATCTCATTTTACTTGTCTATCTGAAAGATTTGATAAACTGTGCAGCTAAGCTTACTGATTTTTTTCATTAATTATTTGTAGAGGGTGTGATAACTGGCAAATCAAAGAGTGGTAAACCTGAAGCTGTTAAAAAAGGTACTACAGGGCTTAAAAGTCGTAATCCCCTCAATGACATCACGAACAAATCAACTGCTCTTCCTGAAGAAGCAGCAAAGAAAAAGAGTTCACAGAAGGAGGTTAAAGTTCCAAGTGAGCTTAACATAGCAGAGGAGACATTTCAACACGATCACAAAAAATGTGTCGAGGCACAAAGTTCAGGATTGACGCGAAAACATTTCATGGAATTGGTTCTGCCTGATTGTGGTAATTTCTTCTTTCTTCTGGGATGTGAATTCAGTTCCAATCTGTTAACATAATGGTTCACCTACTGACAGGCCCAACAAGTAACACAACCTTAATCATTATTATAGTTTCTAGCTACAAATTGTTATCGATATTACTTGGATAAATTTTATCTCTTCAAATTGTCTGTTGACTGGATTGTGATTGCTCCATTATTTGGAAAAGACATAGTTCTTCGATGCTGAAAATGAGTATTGCATTGGTCCTTTATACATTTTTTGTTCTACATTTATCGTACTTTGAATCCTATAAGATACTCGAAGAAAACCTTATAGCACATTTTTTCCTGCTGCAGATTCAGCTTCTCATATTGACATACCAAAAACAGAAACGGGAATGGTGAGTCTAGTACTTCATTCTTCTGCATTTTCACACGGATAAGTATGGTCTTGAAGAAAAAAATCTGTTAGTGTTGTAGTAATCTCATACGACTAATTTTTTTGGCTCAACAGAGTGATAAAGGAATCGATAACTCACACTGCTATCCCGTGCCAGAAGAATTGTCTATGTCAGAGTTCTCTTGGTTGAGATCTTTATGGGATCCATCTTCTCCCAAGAAGAGGGATTCTCCACCCTCCTCTCCATCCGAATGGGCATTTGAGCCGGTTGAATTTACACTTAAATGAAGAAAAAGATGGCTGAAATGGCTAGTGAGCTGCTCTATTTAGTCAATGACATGTATATGATATTAGGTAATTAACAATTCTAAATTTGGCACTAGTGATCCAACAGTTGTGGAGTGTATTTATTTTTCAGCTTTTAACTAACTGTGGGGAGACTTGTCTGAAATTAGTTTGGGCTAAGTTGTGTGTGTTTGTAATCTGAAATGACGTTTAAGTAGTGTGTGAATTCATGATGGTTAGTTCTGAATTTTGCCCAATGCATGAACCTTTTTGTGTTTATGCACGGTTCGGAGAAGAGCCTTTCCTAAGCGAGGTGTAAAGTAGGCAACCTACCTTGACAAGATATTAGTGATTGATTCTACAATTCGAATCAGTGACCTGTTGATAGAGACAAGAGACAACTTTACTTTTACTTCAAGACTCTTCTTCATTTTCGGAATACAATATTGGTGCACTTGTGGTGATACAATATACAAAGTCAATATCCAATATAATTGTTTACGTAAATCTGTACTAACCCCAAGTAGATAAACAAACATAAACCTGTCCCTTTTAACTTTTAAATTTTATGTCTAATCAAATGAATTGAAATAGAGTGAAATATCATTCGTGCTGAAACTTATACCACTATTATTTTACTTTATACCTCAAACCAAACCATCCTAAGTAAATTATTCTTAGATATCTGTACAACATTGATGCAAAACATATTACTACTACTAAATACTAATCAACCATTATGATTAAATGAATGTAAAAAAACAGATAACTACTGCTACTAATCAAGTACTACATGATTAAATGAACGTAAAAACATGTGGGCAAAAAAAATTGGTGCTAGTGAAAAACCACTTCTTTATTCCGGTGGGAGTTTGTACTTTTTTTATTTCTTATTGGATGTTTGGTATTTGTATTAGAGTCGACTAGTTCGGATTCACACCAAATAGGTCCCATTTGGATAGCCTCTTTATTAAGAATTTTGCCATATCTAGAACTCGAGAGAATTTGAATTATTATCTCCACAAAAATTATAAAATTGTTTTCTCTTTCCCTCCCAAAAAAAAAAGGTTATAGCAAAGCCCATTAGCTCAAAATCCAAACAGTCCCTTACATACCACTACAGTCTACTACACCCCCACCTTCGTCGGCGCCCAATGTTCCGTCGACACAACCATACTGATAACCCCTCACCGATCACTGATTCTAACCCTAATTCCTCCACTATTTTTCATTCCTCCGCCGCCGACGTTTCACATTCCGGTACCATGTCCGACGACGACCACTTAGCTCCTCCCTTCTCCAATAACAACTCTCCATCTCCGTCGCATTCGAGGTCTCCGCCGCCGTGTAGAGACAACAAGCTACTAGCACTGCCTCCACCTCCGATGGTTACGCCGGCGTCGGTGTCAGCTCGGACGCCGGTTTTTCCAGCTCGAGAAGATTGCTGGTCAGAGGCGGCGACTCATACGTTGATAGAGGCATGGGGTTCCAGGTATGTGGAGCTTAACCGGGGAAATCTCAGGCACCAGCACTGGGAGGAAGTCGCCGATGCTGTCAACACAGTTCACGGCCATACCAAAAAGCTGTATCGTACGGATATACAGTGCAAAAACCGTATTGACACCTTAAAGAAGAAGTATAAGATTGAGAGGGCTAAGGTATCTCAATCCCCCGGCCGTTATATTTCCACTTGGCCTTTCTTCAGCAGCCTCAACGTTCTCATTGGCGTCACCGCGAAAGTTTCGCCACCGCCGGCGGCGGCAATATTACCTCCTCAACGGAGAATGCCGCCTACGCAGGCAACGTCACCTCTTCAATGGAGAGCGCCACCGCCGGAAACGTCACCTCTTCAATGGAGATCGCCACCCCCGGAAATGCCACCTTTTCAATGGAGAACGCCACCGGTACCTCCTCCGCCACTGTTGGGTATTCCAGTTGGTCTCCGATCGAAGCGCCCAGCTGCAGCCATGGACTACACGGTGTCCCGGAGAAATTTCTCGGCCATGGCAGCAGCAGCAGCGGCTGCGTCTGATGATTCATACGAAGAGAAGGAAGAATCGGAGACGTCGAGTGTGGCAGCATCAGCTATGGCCATTGCTGCTTGTAGAAGCAAGAGAAAGAAGAGTGGGGGTTTGGTAGAGGGTTATAAGATGCTAGCTGAGTCAATAGGAAAGTTTTCGGAGATATATGAAAGAGTAGAAAAGGCAAAACAGAGGCAAATGATTGAGTTAGAGAAGCAAAGAATGCAATTTGCAAAGGACTTGGAGATACAGAGAATGAAGCTGATTATGGAGTCACAAGTGCACCTTGAGAAGCTTAAACGCTCTAAACCGCAGTTCAGAAGATGGTGAGTGACTCTTTCTTGTTTTTTTTCTTCATTCTATGTGATTTAGATTCATATAAGTGCCTGTGCATGTATCCTATGTTGCTGTAGCAACCCAAAAATGCCGAGATCCTCCAAAAGTACTGCATTTTTGGAGGTTCCGAGCAACACACCATGTATTATGTGTGCAGTCTTTGAATGTAAAAGGGGGGCATTTACTTCCAATCTAGTTTGGAATTGATATAGCTGAACCCGACCTCGTTTGGGATTGAGGCATTGTTGATTGTTATTAACTTTGCATCTTTACTTTCCAGAAATACGAATACCTTTCCTTTTTAAGTTTCCTTATTAGTTGATATACCATCTTTGTTGGATTTGTCAATTATTAGGTATTGACTATTGATGGTATGATCCTCTAGCAGCTGTTAATTCATTGTATCTGGTTTTCTGAGGTTCCTTAAATTTACTTTAATCTTTGTGCTTTGGAGTTTTTGAGGGGGGGGGGGGCGAGAT
>NW_006239028.1:602402-618283 GCF_000226075.1 Solanum tuberosum | reverse complement strand
TTGTGTTTTTTGGGGGGGGGGGGGGATTTTGAACTCATTGGGTTAGTTTACTTCAAATCTTGTTTCTCCATTATGATAACTCTCCCCTGGACATGCAATTTGTGGAAGTCTTTTTCATGGCTAATTGTAACCTGAAAAGATCTTAAGATGCAGGGAAATTAAGAATTCCTAGGAGCTAGTGGCTTCCCTTCAATCTTTAATTGTGCTAGAAACAATGTAGTGAAGTTGAAAATGATCGGAAGGGCTTCGGCTAATCAAGGAGGTGGGAACTAGGGTTTCTCCTGGGGTTGTGAACTCGACTGTCTTTGCTGAATAAATCTTAATTATGTCTTGGTGAGATAGTTGATGCAGAGCTATTCATTTCTGCGATATCTTATAAAAGTTACTCATGTAAACTCACTCACTATGAAATAAGGCAAATATTGAGGCTATCTTTCCGAGTCATGTCTGTGTTAAACTAGCTGTTACGTTAAAACTGCAGATGGGCACTTCTGAATGAGCTATAAAACATTACATATGAAGTTAATTGGTGTGCATATGAGACGATTGTTTTTTCCATTTCTGCTGCCTTTTCTCTTTTCTTTTGAATGGTGGTCAGCTAATTACTTTGTGTTCTTGATGCTCAGATAATTGCTTGTAGATGGAGGGTGGTGGCATGCTCTACAATCTTAGGCGGGGATGTTTTTGCAAGCCATATACATAGATATATATTTTCTTTAGCGTCTTCATTCTGCTACTTTGAAGATGAATTAGAGATGTTAGTTCCACGCTTGGTTGTTGCTCAATAACTTGTATCTAGCTGCTTAAAATCTGGAGTAATTTTGTAACTTATCTTTCTCTATTACATGTTTTTTGCACTCCAGCTAGGTGAAAATGTAGACTTGAGACTTACTTTACCGTGCTCCTAGTTGTATATTATTCTAAGCTTCAAGCTGTTGATGATGACTATCTATGCACTAAGTGGATGCATGAAGGTTTAAACTTTAGTACATTGGATTGTGACCATAGTTTGTGTTCTTTTTGGACAGCAAAAAATATAAATATTTTCATAATCCCGAACATACAGAAAACTTCTCAGACCTGAAATTACATTGAATTTGTGTTGTAATGAGGAACCTACAGAAAACATTCAAGTTCATGAGAAAAATATTATAACATGGATTGTTGCATAAAATGCCTGAGACGCACTGCCCAAATTATAGGGCGTACCCCTGGAGGCTCGCCCCAAAGCGCCTTTGAAAACACTGGGGGACTTGCCACCCCGAAAACGCCTTTGAAAACACTGATTGTAAGTGGCCCATCAACAGGAGATTTCAATTCTCACCGACAACTTTGCTTAGGCTTGGTCACTATCAATGTCGCCATATGATATGACAATAATGCATTTTATCACTGACCTAAGAGAGCGACCTTTAAATCAAAGTTACTTTGTTTTCATCCGGAATGCTATTTTATTTGTTGGCTAGTCAGTAGTTGTATCTTGAGTTAAGGGCGTCTATCATAAACAAGGTAGAGTGTGTGCTATTTTGTTTGTTGGCTAGTCAGGAGTTGTATCTCGAGCCAATGACCTATCATAAACAAGGTAGAGTGTGCTATTTTATTTGTTGACTAGCCAGGAGTTGTATCTTGAGCCAAGGGTGCCTATCATAAACAAAGTAGAGTGTGCTATTTTATTTGTTAGCTAGTCAGGAGTTGTATCTTGAGCCGAGGGCCTATCATAAACAAGGTAGAGTGTGCTATTTTATTTGTTGGCTAGTCAGGAGTTGTATCTCGAGCCAATGACCTATCATAAACAAGGTAGAGTGTGCTATTTTATTTGTTGGCTAGTCAGGAGTTGTATCTCGAGCCAATGACCTATCATAAACAAGGTAGAGTGTGCTATTTTATTTGTTGGCTAGTCAGGAGTTGTATCTCGAGCCAATGACCTATCATAAACAAGGTACGAGCCAATAGCCTATCATCATAAACAAGGTAGAGCGTGCTATTTTATTTGTTGGCTAGTTAGGAATTGTTTTCGGAAATGAAAAAGTATGTGATAATAACATAAACATTTCACATGTAAAGAAAGAAAAATGAGTATCAAACAAGCAAAATATTGTTTTGCTCTCGTTGAGAGTCGAACTCAAGACCTCCCGCTTACTAAACGGGTGCTCTAACCAACTGAGCTACGAGAGCTACTTGTTCAATAAAAATTAAAAATGATATTGTATGATAGTTAGCAGTTACTTATAAATGGTCTTCATTGATGCTCCTTTAGGTGTGTGCATCGTCGGTTCAATTTGATTTTATATATTGACTCGATTTATCAGTTTTTGATTTGTGAACATGTTAAATCGATAACTAAATCAACAAGATATTTACTATCCGTTTTGGTCTTTAACGATTCGATTTTTGATTTAATCAATAAGAAAATGCTCATATGATTATATATATACGATGTTCATAAAATAGAAATGGTAGCAAGAATATAAATGCAATACATATTTCTACATTTATCATTTTTTGTTTAAGAGATAATTATTTTGAAGAATAATGCAATAAATTACAAAAGCAACATTAGTTGTCTGTCTTTGTCATAATAAAATCTAAAATTGAGAAGAGAGAAGATAATACTACTTTGTCGAGAAGAGAGAAGACTTCGTGATAAATATCAAGATAGAGATGCTAGTTTGTGCTGTCTACGCCGAAAGTAATACTAAAAATTTAAGAAATAAAATTGGTAAAATGCTATAATCATTGTTGTATAATTAAGAGTAACATAGTAATTAAAATAAAATCTTATTGAATTATTAGATTATCAGTTTAACCATTAACCAAAATCATAAAATCGATAATCGAATCAATAAACTAATAAATTTGACTACAAAATCATTTAAAATTTGTTAACCAATACTAATAAACTAATAATATTTTTTCCAATTCAATTTATTGATTAAACCAATTTTTATGCTCCCCACAGAAGGAAGACCGCCAGAAACCAAATCAACAAGGACATAAAGATCTATTCCCTTAATAACTTTGCACGGTTAATTTATAAACCAATTCTAATATTTTTCGAATTTTAAGAGTCAAATAAAAAAATTTAGACAACAATTTTTCAATAGGCCTTTAAAAATTTCAATTATTGTACCTATTTCTTAATTTATTTTTAGATACTTTCCAAATATGACAATTTTATAATTCAAAGCACTTAAAAGATTCCATAGATAAACTTATGATAAAAATTTAATATGTTTCCTATTAAAATCCGTGTTGGAAAAGTAGGAAACAACCGCTAAAAAAAAAGTTAGCCAATAAAAATTAGGTAACTCCTAATTTGATATTCACTATGAATACCAAATTTCTGTCTATAAATTATGGTATTCACTCATTTATGTTTAATTAAAATTTGTTAGAGTGGTTTCTAGTTCTAATTTAATTTGGTCCCTACTTTTAAATAGAAATATATAGCTCTATGCATATTATTGTTTCTTTAATTCATCAATCACTAAAATAATG
Organism: Solanum tuberosum; assembly: GCF_000226075.1. Classification (NCBI taxonomy): domain Eukaryota; kingdom Viridiplantae; phylum Streptophyta; class Magnoliopsida; order Solanales; family Solanaceae; genus Solanum; species Solanum tuberosum. Next base: position 614,785 of record NW_006239028.1, on the reverse strand, counting down.
ACTCGAGCTAAGATAGGTCGAATGGGTTATATATTTTCACCAAAAAATATTGAACTCATGAATTACTTAGTAGGATTTACGCTAGATAAACCACTTCTCAATCAGAATTAATTTATGGAGATGATTAATCTTTACGCGGAGAACGAACCCTGACAGATTTTTGAAGGCGCTAACAGCTACACACGTTACTTCATAACGCCCAAAAAGAAAAAAAAATCCAAAATGAAAAAGAGTTGCCCGAACTGTGGGGAAGGGTACGTGGAAGCCACAAGGAAAGGGAAAAGAGGTGTTTGACAATAAAGGTAGACTTATGGGTTACATGAAAAGTTTGAAGTACACCTACGGTGAAAGTGATAACAAGAATGCTAATGGCGAGTGGCTAATGACGGAATACTCTTTGTATGCTGGTTATTTGGGTGCTAGAGAAATTAAGAAAAGGGGTTATGTAATATGTAAGATAAAGAAGAAGGGAAAATCTACTAGCGATGAGAATATGAATAACGTTGAAGAACTTATTGATTCATCTTTGCAATTAGAAGACGACATTATTGTAGAGGAAGACAATGTTGGAGATGAAGTACTTGCTATTATGGACAAAGAAGACGATGGTGATCGTTATGTAGAATGCTGAAAGTGACATCCATCAACTGATATTGATCTTGAAAACATATACTTTGTTATAGAATTTAACAATTAGTATACTCTCAATTTATATATATATATATATATATATCTCGTACCTTTATTTCCTTTTTGTTTTGTCTATGCAATTAAGTAGATACAAAAAAATTGACTAAACAAAAATGCATGACTTGCAAGAAGAAAGTGTGATTAATAGGATTTAGTTGTCGATGTAAATGAATGTTTTGTAGTGTTCATAGGTATTTTGAAGAACATGCATGTACTTTCGATTACAAGGCTACTGGCCGTGTGACTTTGGCTAAGGAAAATCCTCCATGTAGACGTGATAAACTTGAGACTAGAATCTACGATGTAGTTATAATTATTTCGATTTGCTTTCAACTTTTATCTTTTCTTTGTACAATCAAATTTCTATTTTCATCTCTCAATAAAATTGCTTTAATTACCATCCCAAATTGTATGTTGTTGCTATCGTTAATGTACAGTTTGCTAATTTTTAAGGGTGAAAAAAATAATAATCTATTTTCCTCTGACTTTGTGGAAAAAAATAAAATAAAATTTTCCTTTGACTTTAAACTATATATATCATGATATAATTCTTCAGTAAATTAAAACAATACGTAGTATTCCTTCCGTCCCATTTTATATGTCATATTTTTACTTTGCATTTGCATTAAGAAATGATGTAATTTTACCCTTCAACACTTATTTAATGTTTTCTTAAGTCAACTTTATAATAAATGATGAATACATTTTCAAGATTAATTAACTACTCTATCAAGGATATAGTAGGCAAACTATGGTAATTTCTGCATAAATTTTATAAAATGACAATTGACAAGTATTGTGGTCCAGCTATTTATAGAAAGAGATGACATATAAAATGGGACGGAGGAGTATATAATATCCTCTACCTTTTCAGTATACTAAAAGTCATGATTTACTAACAACAATGAAACTCAATGTTCATATAAATTGTATGAATCAAAGTAAAATTTAAATATATAGAAACTATTATTAACTTGATGATTGTCAACACAAACGAGTATATATGATCATTTTTATGCATATATATAATGATCAAATTGTAATTCTTTCAAACTATAACAATATATTCTTGAAAATCTTAAGTTTTTAATTCATCAACTTCATAATTAATAGGGGTAAAATGGTAAACTCACTATGTCAATCATTGTTTGCTTAATAGGTGTGTCAATTCAAAAGTGGACAAGTAATTAGGGACAGAGGGAGTATCAAATTAGGACTTCCCTAATTTTGATTAGCGGTGGTTTGCCCTTTCCTTTTTTGATTTGTTTTCGATTTTTGGGAATATTAATATTTCCTTTTTCAACACGGATTTAATAGGAATTATATTACTGTAAATTTTTATCATAAGTTTAGATATGGAATCTATAAGTGCTTTGAAATATAAAATTGTCATATTTGGAAATTACCTATTTTTTTTTTTATAAAAGTAATGTTACAATAATTGAAATATTTAAATACTTTTGACTTTTAAAATTCAAAAAATATGCGTAAATTGAGATGGAGAAATAGTGGAATTGGCTTCTAAATTAACTGATTTTATTTTTTCCCACAAAGTTAAGAGGAAAATAGATTTTTTTTCACCCTTAAAAATTAGCAAACTTTACATTAACGATAGCAACAAATTAACATACAATTTGGGATGGTAATTAAAGCATTTTTATTGAGAGATGCAAATAGAAATTTGATTACAAAGAAAAGAAAAGATAAAATTTGAAAGCAAATCGAAACAATTATAACAACATCGTAGATTTTAGTCTAAAGTTTATCACGTCGTCAACAGACTTGTAATCAAAAGTACACGCATGTTCTTTATGATACCTATGAACACTACAAAACATTTCGTTACATTGACAACTAAATCCTATTAATTCCACTTTCTTCTTGCAAGTCATGCATCTTTGCTTAGTCAATTTTTTTTGTATCTACTTGATTTCATAGACAAAACAAAAAGAAAATAAAGGTACGATATATATATATATTATATTACAAGAAAAATTGAGAGTATACTAATTGTTAAATTCTATAACAAAGTATATGTTTTCAAGATCAATATCAGCTGATGAATGTCCCTTTCAGCATTCTACATTACGATCACCATCGTCTTCTTTGTCCATAATAGCAAGTACTTCATCTCCAACATCGTCTTCCTCTACAACAATGTCGTCTTCTAATTGCAAAGATGAATCAATAAGTTCTTCAACGTCATTCATATTCTCATCGATAGTAGATTTTCCCTTCTTCTTTATCTTACATATTACATAACCCCTGTTCTTAATTTCTCTAGCACCCAGATAACCATCATACAAAGAGTATTCCGTCATTAGCCACTCGCCATTAACATTCTTGTTATCACTTTTGCCGTAGGTGTACTTCAATTTTTTCATGTAACCCATAAGTCTACCCTTGTTGTCAAACACCTCTTTTCCCTTTCCTTGTGGCTTCCACGTACCATTCCCCACAGTTCGGGCAACTCTTTTCCATTTTGAATTTTTTTTCTTTTGGGGCGTTATGAAGTAATGTGTGTAGTTGTTAGTGCCTTCAAAAATCTGCCAGGGTTCGTTCTCCGCGTAAAGATTAACAACCTCCATAAATTGATTCTGATTGGGAAGTGGTTCATCTCGCGTAAATCCTACTAAGTAATTCATGAGTTCAATATTTTTCGGAGAAAATATATAACCCAACCGACCTATCTTAGCTCGAGTCATTATTCTAGTGATTGATAATTAAAGAAATAATAATATGAATAGAGCTATATTCCTATTTAAAAGTATGACCAAATTAAACTAGAACTAGAAACCACTCTAACAAATCTTAATGAAACATAAATAAGTGAATACCATAATTTATAGAGAGAAAATTTGGTATTCATAATGAATATCAAATTAGGAGTTACCTAATTTTGATTGGCTAACTTTTTTTTTAGAGGTTGTTTCCTACTTTTCCAACACGGATTTTAAGAGGAAACATATTAAATTTTTATCATAAGTTTATATATGGAATCTTTTAGTGTTTTGAATTATAAAATTGTCATAATTGGAAATTATCTAAAAATAAATTAAGAAATAGTTACAATAATTGAAATTTTTAAAGGCCATTGAAAAATTGTTGTCTAATTTTTTTTATTTGACTCTTAAAATTTGAATCGACTAATATAAAGCAATACAAACAGTAGAGATTAATTCGATTTTCGATAAATAAACATCAGATAAATATATTTAATGGTTGATGCTTTGATTTTTAACAAAATTGATGTATATCGGGAGTTTCGAAACTCAGATTTAATTTTAAACATTCCAGAAAATTGATTTTGAAAGGATGAAAATAATAATCAATTTTCCTTTATAATTTTGTGGGAAAAAAATAATATAAGATTCTTTTCTACGTTTAAACTATATATATCATGGTATAGTTTTTAGCAAATCACTATGAAACATTAGAATTAATGGTCTACCTTTTCCGTAACTTGATGCCCTATATCAACAACAATTGTTTTTTTTAATACAATTCATATTTGACTTTGTTTTCTTTCATTTATCTATATTGTACTAGTTTGTGTTATTGTTTTTTATTTTTATTTTAGAATTTGTACTGTTTTTTTTTTTTTTTGTTAGTTGCTATGTTTTTAAATTTTAGTACTTGAATTTGCTATATCTGAATGAATGATTTTTTTGCAAACAGTCTATCTACTTCTACGAAATAATTATAAGATTGACGTATATTTTACCCTCTTCAAATTCCACTTATAAAATTTATTGAATATGTTATTATTGTTATTGTCATTTTTCATTTATGCAGGTTTAATTTATCCTATTTAAAAACACGTGCAAAACATTCCATCTATATTTTACCCTCTTCAAATATTGTTGTCGTTTCTCTATTTGTGTGATTAGTAGAGAAACAAACTCCGTTAATATACTTCTCAATACTTCATCCGCTCCATTTCACTTGTCATATTTTTTTGGGGAAATTGATGTAGAATAATAAATATTTATCCTATATTAGGTACTATAGTTATCGTTTAAGAAAATTGTAATTTGCGGTAATAGTATTCTCAATTCTTGTTATTCTCCTGATTTGTATAATTCGTCTGATTTCTATAATTTGCTTCTTTTTTTTTTATATATAAATTCATAATTTGTATAATTCGGTTTCTAATTGTATAAATTCAGAATTTTGTATATACTTACCCTAGCTATTTGTATACGATTTATGAAAAATTTATATAAATTACCATGTTTGTATATTTGCAAACGAAATATACAAATGAAATTCTAAAAAAATTATAAATGTATAAATACAAATTTTTATATACTTACTCTATTTGTATATTGACAAGCGAAATACACAAACATACAGAAATATGCAAAACGCAGCCTCCATGGCAAACATAACTATAGTTATGGAGCGCAATTATCGAAACTATAGTTATAAAGCCTTATTATGTCTATTATGTTTGTTATTTCTAAAATTTTCTCTTTTTTTTACATTCCTTTTTAAGAAAATATTAACTATGGGTTAATTTGACTAATTTATCCATATTTATTGCTGTTACCAATTTAATATTCTTCTTTTCATACACATACATTAATTAATGTCTCTCCATATTTAAAGTAAAAGTATTGTTGTTGTTCCTATTTAGTAGTCACCATTTTAGGTTTCATGTCGATTAAGAAACTAAGTAAGTTTATCATTGTACCTTTATTTAGTGTTTTCTTGAAATCAAATTTTCAATAAATGGACATGAATTAGTCTATTTTGATAATTTGAATTTTGACCAATGAACGTGAATTAATTACTTAATTTTCCTATTTGGTCAAATAACTCTCAAGGGTAAAATATAAGAAGAATCATGCCATTTATGCATTGATTTCATGAAATGACAAGTACTCTCTCTGATCCTATTTATATATTACCATTTTATATTTCATGTCCCTTAAAAACTAGGTAAGTTTATCATTGTACCATTATTTAGTGTTCTCTTGAAGTCAAGTTTTCAATAAATGAACATGAATTAATTTACTTTGATTAAGTAATTTGACTAATGAATATGAATTAGTCATATGTTGGACAAATGTATACTGTCAAGGTTAATAACTTTCAAAAGGTAAAATAGGAAGAATTATATCATTTATGCATTGATTTTGTAAAATAACAAATATTAAGAAACATGTATTTTTAGTAAGAACCACATATAAATAGGAACTGATGGAGTATTATGGAACATCTATTTTTAGTAAGAACAGAGAAAATATTATTTTTTATTAACTATCCTATTTTTAACTAGGAAAGGAATATTATATTCCCAAACCAAAACCAAAACGGAATAGGAAATAGAAACCAAAAAAAGCCGTTAATTTCCTAAGTTGATTTCCCTTAGGAATATTATGTTTGTGCTCTCTCTATATATATATTTCCATCAAAGGCAAAAGCAACACTCATCAACTAAGACACCATTAATCACCAATATTTCTATGTAATTTGCTCTCCTCAAAATAAATATTCAAAATATTAGTACAAGAAAGTGATAATAAATCAAATTAAAGAAAGATGACTTCTTGTGGCAAAGTAGAAAATCAAATTCTATGTGCAAGGGGTTGTGGTTTTTATGGAACATCAAGCAATAACAACCTTTGTTCCCAATGTTACAAAGCTTTTCTTAAAGAAGGAGAGGCCAAGAATGTATCTTACAAGAAATCTTCTCTTATTTTTCATGATGATTCTGAAGGTACAACTAAGAACGTTGAATCGACGATGAAGATTAAGCTAAGATGCATGACTTGCAAGAAAAAAGTAGGATTAACAGGGTTTAGTTGTCGATGTGAAGGAATGTTTTGTAAGGTTCATAGGTATCCTGAAGAACATGCATGTACTTACGATTTCAAGTCAGTTGGTCATGTGACTTTGGCTAAGGAAAATCCTCCATGTAGATCTGCTAAACTTGAGAATAGGATCTAGGATATTGTTGTAATTGTTTCGATTATTCTTATAAATTTAATCTACTCTTTTAATTTTTAGAATTAAATTTCAATTTGCATATCTCAATAAAAATGATTTACCATCCCAAAATGGTATGTTGTTGCTATCGTTAATGAAAAGTTGTCTAATTTTTAAAGGGTGAAAAATATATATCAATTTTCGTCTCTAACTTTGTAGGAAATAATAAAATAAGATTCTCCTTCGACTTCAAAATATATATCTCATGGTATAAATTTTTCAATAAAACACTGTGTAGTATTACCCCATGGATCAGGCGCCTTAGAGCATCCAAAATTTTCTTATGAAAAACTTTATGAGGACCTCTGTAATGAGTTGGAAAACATTACATATAGTTCCACCAATTTTATTAAATTCATGATTTTGCAACACGTCCATGAAAAAGCGACAGAGATGCACAAAACCACATTTTTAGTAATCATCCTACCACTATTTCATTATTTTCTTACAACAGTTTAAAAAATTCGGTATATAATATTATACATATTGTAAAACTTAAGAACAAAAGAACAATATAAAGATGAAGACAAGAAGAATATAAGACAAGAGGAACAATATGAGATAACTTTCTTTCTTTCAAGTATTCACCAAATCTTCAAATGTCTACAATATGAACCCTTATGCCTCTATTTATAGTGCAACATAGAGGCATACAGAAGGTTAGTCATAAACATGACATTAACATGAATATAATGGAGGAAGTTATGGAAGTGAAAGGTTACAAGAATAATGGTTATAAAGTTGGAGATTATGGTTATATTCATAATGGAGGAAAGTAATGGAGATAATGGGTGAGAGTAACTTCTTGGTGTAATGGACATCCACACTATAATATTTTATAACAATACATAGGTATATAATAATATATATAAAAAAAATTATAACAGTGTTCATAAATTTGATATACAATATTATACACCTAATTTACAACAATATATAAAATTTTAGGAGCTGTTTATACACACATATATAATACTATAATATTATATACTACTATACAAAAACTGACTTTATCTTCGTCCTTGAATTCAAGCATTAGACTCATCCAAAACACCTAAACACTACATCAAATCACCCTAAATTTTATATCTAGATTACTCAATACGTACCTAGTCTTTTGTAGCAATACTCACACGAAAAGAAGCCTGTCTAAAAAAAAAACAATTTTTAAAATTTTAAATTTCAAGCTAATCATAAAAATTGAAATAAATAGTAAATATGAACTCTGTAATCGCTTGTAAAGTACGGGAAGAAGCAAATAAATAAAAGTCAAACCCCAACATATAGGCAACAATATCATATTATTTCTCAGATGTATAAATTGGTTTTGGGAATTTTACAAATTTTCTGATTAATAAAATTCAAAAATAGAGATTGTTCAAGTAATTCAACAGATCTTTGTCCGCAATGCACTACATTCAGTTACAATTATCCACAATACTAGGAGAATCATTATTGTTCTCAAATGAAAAATCTTACTAGGCATCTCGATTTAAATTCTCATTATTACGGATCAAAATATAAATATTTATTTTTTGATATTTTCAGAGTAATTTTAAATTAAATTGTGATCATCTTGTTTTCAATGGAAATGCCTAGAAATAAAATTAGGATTGGCAAGTAGATAGTGTCATGACTTGTTACCGACCCTAATTTTATCTCTATACATCTCAATCGAAAACAAGATGATCACATCCTAATTCAAATATATATACTTTGAGAACATTGAAATATATAGTTATTCAAATCTAACCCAACAGTTGGCTTGAAGCATTTGGGATGGTAGTTAAAGCATTTTTATTGAGAAATGAAAATAGAAATTTGACTGTACAAAGAAAAGATAAATTTGAAAGCAAATAAAAAAAGTTATAATAACATCGTAGATTCTAGTCTCAAGTTTATCACGTTTACATGGAGGATTTTTCTTAGCCAAAGTCACACGGCCAACAGACTTGTAATCGAAAGTACATGCATGTTCTTCATGATACCTATGAACACTACAAAACATTCCTTTACATCGACACTAAATCCTATTAATCCCAGTTTCTTTTGGCAAGTCATGCATCTTTGCTTAGTCAAATTTTTTGTATCTACTTGATTCCATAGACAAAACAAAAAATAAATAAAGGTAATATATATATATATATATATATATTATATTACAAGAAAAATTGAGAGTATACTAATTGTTAAATTCTATAACAAAGTCTATGTTTTCAAGATCAATATCAGCTCATGGATATCCCTTTCAGCATTCTATATTACGATCACCATCATCTTCTTTGTCCATAATAGCAAGTACTTCATCTCCAACATCGTCTTCCTCTACAATAATGTCGTCTTCTAATTGCAAAGATGAATCAATAAGTTCTTCAACGTCATTCATATTCTCATCGCTAGTAGATTTTCCCTTCTTCTTTATCTTACATATTACATAACCCTTGTACTTAATTTCTCTAGCACCCAAATAACCATCATACAAAGAGTATTCCGTCATTAGCCACTCGCCATTAGCATTCTTGTTATCACTTTCGCCGCAGGTGTACTTCAAACTTTTCACGTAACCCATAAGTCTACATTTGTTGTCAAACACCTCTTTTCCCTTTCCTTGTGGCTTCCACGTACCCTTCCCCACAGTTCAGACAACTCTTTTCCATTTTGGATTTTTTTTTCTTTTGGAGCGTTATGAAGTAACGTGGGTAGCTGTTAGCGCCTTCAAAAATCTGCCAAGGTTCGTTCTCCGCGTAAAGATTAACCACCTCCATAAATTGATTTTGATTGGGAAGTGGTGCATCTCGCGTAAATCCTACTAAGTTATCCATGAGTTCAATATTTTTCGGAGAAAATATATAACCCAACCGACCTATCTTAGCTCGAGTCATTATTTTAGTGATTGATGAATTAAAGAAACAATAATATGAATAGAGTTTTAGATTTCTATTTAAAAATAGAGACCAAATTAAACTAAAATTAAAAACCACTCTAACAAATCTTAATTAAACATAAATAAGTGAATACCATAATTTATAGACAGAAATTTGGTATTCATAATGAATATCAAATTAGGAGTTACCTAATTTTGATTGGCTAACTTTTTTTTTAGCGGTTGTTTCCTACTTTTCCAACACGGATTTTAATAGTGAACATGTTAAATTTTTATCATAAGTTTATATATGGAATCTTTAAGTGTTTTGAATTATAAAATTGTCATATTTGGAAATTATCTAAAAATAAATTAAGACCACTTTTTTTTTTTATAATTTTCAAATATGACGATTTTATATTTCAAAAAACGCTTGAAGATTCCATATCTGAACTTATTATAAAAATTTAGCATAATTCCTATTAAAATCCGTGTTGGAAAAGGAAATATTAATATTCCCCAAAACCGAAACCAAATCAAAAGAAAAGGAAAGGGCAAACAACCGCTAGAAAAAAAAAGTTAGCCAATAAAAATTAGGTAACTCCTAATTTGATTTTCATTAGGAATACCAAATTTTCTCCCTATATATTATCACCACCAAAAGGCAAAAGCAACACTCATCAATTAAGAGCTAATATAATTTTCTCTAATAGTAAGAAATAATCAAAATATTAGTACAAGAAAGTGATAATAAATCAAATTAAAGGAAGATGACTTCTTGTGGCAAAGTAGAAAATCCAATTCTATGTGCAGGGGGTTGTGGTTTTTATGGAACTTCAAGCAATCACAACCTTTGTTCCCAATGTTACAAAACTTTTCTTAAAGAAGAAGCCAAGAATATCGTGGTTTTATCTGAAAAGATATCATCTCTTACTTTTCATGAAGGTACAACGACTGAGAATGTTGATTCGACAATGAAGATTAAGCAAAGATGCATGACTTGCAAGAAGAAAGTTGGATTAATAGGATTTAGTTGTCGATGTGAAGGAATGTTTTGTAGTGTTCATAAGTATCCTGAAGAACATTCATGTACTTTCGATTACAAGTCTTTTGGTCGTGTGACTTTGGCTAAGGAAAATCCTCCATGTAGACATGATAAACTTGAGAATAGGATCTAAGGACATTGTTGTAGTTGTTTCGATTTGCTTTCAAATTTTATTTTATCTTTGTAGAAATTTCAATTTGCATCTCTTAATAAAAATGCTTTAATTACCATCCCAAATTATTATGTTGTTGCTATCGTTGATGTAAATTTGGCTAATTTTTTAAGGGTAAGAAATAATAAAATCTCCTTCGACTTTAAATTATATATTATGGTACAATTTTTCAGTAAAACTCTATGTAGCATTAGCCATTAGAATATCCTCTACTTTTTCAATATTCTAAAAAGTTATAATTAATGTTCAATATGTAAATGGTATGAATCGAAGTAAAATTTAAAGATATAGAAACTATTGCTATTAAGTTGCTATTAAGATGCATGATATTTAGGTTGAAAATTAATACCCATTTAAGAAGAGCGTATCAAAAGAAAGATAATTTTAGTTCTAGCATTAACTAAAAATATCAAATTATTACTTTAGTTCATTAATACTATACATCAATTAATATGAATTTTATGATAAAATATGCGCTTCATTTCTTTATTCAATCTTAAATAATGTACAAAGTTCATTATGAAAAGTAACTTATAAGTTACAATTCTCATCTTGTCATGCTCCCTATAAATTTTTATTTGCCTCAATTCATAGTGAGTGAGTTTACATGAGTTTGTGATATATATAGAGATAGAGATTCTAGTTTGTGTTGTCTACGTCGAAAGTAATACTAAAAATTAAGAAATAAGATTGGTAAATGCTATATTAATCATTATTGTATAATCAAGAGTAACATAGTAATTTTAATATAATCTTATTGGATTATCAGTTTAATCAATAACTATAATTATAAAATCGATAATCGAATAAATTTGATTACAAAATCATTTAAAATTCGTTAACCAATATTAATAAACTAATAATATTTTTTTCGATTCAATTTATCGATTAAACCAATTTTTAATGCTCCCCACAGAAGGAAGACCGCCAGAAACCAAATCAACAAGGACATAAAGATCTATTTCCCTTAAAAACTTTGCACGGTTAATTTAGAAACCAATTCTACAATTTTTCAAATTTTAAGAGTCAAATAAAAAAATAATTTAGGCAACAATTTTTCAATAGGCCTTTAAAATTTTCAATTATTGTAACTATTTCTTAATTTCTTTTTAGATAATTTCCAAATATAACAATTTTATAATTCAAAAAATTGGAAGGAGTATTACTTTTAGAAACTAATTAAGTATTAAAGAACATCTATTTTTAGTAAGTACGTCATGTAAATAGGTAAGGAAGGAGTATTATTTTTTATTAACTGTCTATTTTTAACTAGGAAAGGAATATTATAGGAAAAATCACGCCATATACACATTTAAGAGTCAATTTTACGGGTTTTAAACATACTTTTAAAAAAATTCTTACTTATAACAGTTTATTTACGAGTTATGACATGTCATTTAAAGTTAATTTTTATTTAAAAAATTAATTTTCATTTATTAATAAATGATTAATCTATTTATGGTTTTTTATTATTAATTAATAATATGTAAATTAAAATTGATTTATGTTCCTTTTTTAAATATGAAATTATCAGTTACATAGATATAGGGATTCACCTACAATACATTTCCTTCTTTACCGGTACCACCTCCCATACGTCAATCCCACCCCTTCCAAAC
>NW_006239028.1:589384-600172 GCF_000226075.1 Solanum tuberosum | reverse complement strand
TTCAAATTAAATTACAGCCCACAATTTCAGTTTTTTACTTTATTATTTCTAATTCCGTTTTTTTTTAATCTTCATTTATCTTTTTATTTATTTTTAAGTGTTTTCCAATTAACAAAAACATTCTTTTTTAAAACTGTTATAACCTGAAATTTTATGCTATAGCTTGAAAAGTCTAAATCTACTGTTATTGCTTGAAAATAGTACTATAATATATGTCATATATGAAATTTACACAATATTATATTCCCAAACCAAAACCAAAAAAATCCGTTAATTTCCTAAGTTGATTTCCCTTAGGAATATTATGTTTGTGCTCTCTCTATATATATATTTCCATCAAAGGCAAAAGCAACACTCATCAACTAAGACACCATTAATCACCAATATTTCTATGTAATTTGCTCTCCTCAAAATAAATATTCAAAATATTAGTACAAGAAAGTGATAATAAATCAAATTAAAGAAAGATGACTTCTTGTGGCAAAGTAGAAAATCAAATTCTATGTGCAAGGGGTTGTGGTTTTTATGGAACATCAAGCAATAACAACCTTTGTTCCCAATGTTACAAAGCTTTTCTTAAAGAAGGAGAGGCCAAGAATGTATCTTACAAGAAATCTTCTCTTATTTTTCATGATGATTCTGAAGGTACAACTAAGAACGTTGAATCGACGATGAAGATTAAGCAAAGATGCATGACTTGCAAGAAGAAAGTAGGATTAACAGGGTTTAGTTGTCAATGTGAAGGAATGTTTTGTAAGGTTCATAGGTATCCTGAAGAACATGCATGTACTTACACGATTTCAAGTCAATTGGTCATGTGACTTTGGCTAAGGAAATTCTTCCTGTAGATCTGATAAACTTGAGACTAGGATCTAGGATATTGTTGTAATTGATTCGATTTTTCTTTTAAATTTAATCTACTCTTTTAATTTTTAGAATTAAATTTCAATTTGCATATCTCAATAAAAATGATTTACCATCCCAAATTGGTATGTTGTTGCTATCGTTAATGAAAAGTTAGCTAATTTTTAAAGGGTGACAAAAATATATCAATTTTCCTCTCTTAACTTTGTAGGAAATAATAAAATCAGATTCTCCTTCGATTTTAAATATATATCTCATGGTATAATTTTTCAATAAAACACTATGTAGTATTAACCCATGGATCAGGCGCTTGGAGCATCCAAAATCTTTCAATGAAAAAACTTTATGAGGACCTCTGTAATGAGCTGGGGAACATTACGTATAGTCCCACCATTTTTAATGCTTATTTTTGTATTTAAGAGCCAACTTTTAGAAATTACGTGACTTTTTTTATTTTTCGTGTATATTAGCCCATGAATCTGGCGCTTTGGAGCACCCTATACAATTTCAAAAAAAACTTAATAAGGACCTTCGTAATTAGTTGGGGACATTACGAATTGAGTTACATTTCCATCATTATATCTAGTTACAAGAATATTCACCTTAAGAAAAACATAACATTTTTGTTCATAACTTTAATGTTGATTATAATATTAATAAAATTATACTAATTTTTTATTTATTAAATTCATGATTTTGCAATAGACGTCCATGAAAAAGAGCCAGAGATGCACAAAACCACATTTTTAGTAATCATCCTACCACTATTTCACTATAAAAAAATTTATAACAGTGTTCATAAATTTGATATACAATATTATACACCTAATTTACAACAATATATAAAATTTTAGGAGGTGTTTATACACATATATAATACTATACAATATTATATATTACTATACAAAAACTGACTTCATCTTCGTCCTTGAATTCAAGCATTAGACTCATCCAAAACACCATCAAATCACCCAAAATTTCATATCTAGATTACTCAATAGCTACCTAATCTTTTGTAGCAATACTCACCCGAAAAGAAGCCTATTTATAAAAAAAAACAATTTTTAAAATTTTAAATTTCAAGCTAATCACAAAAATTGAAATAAATAGTAAATATGAACTCTGTAATCGCTTGTAAAGTACGGAAAGAAGCAAATAAAATAAAAGTCAAACCCCAACATATAGGCAACGATATCATATTATTTCTCACATATATAAATTAATTTTGGGAATTTTACAAATTTTCTGATAAATAAAATCCAAAAATAGAAATTGTTCAAGTAATTCAAAAGATCTTTGTCCGTAATGCACTACATTCAGTTACAATTGTCCACAATACTAAGAGAATCATTATTGTACTCAAATGAAAAATCTCACTAGGTATCTCGATCTAATTTTTCATTATTACAGATCAAAATATAAATATTTATTTTTTGATATTTTTAGAGTAATTTTAAATTAAATTGTGATCATCTTGTTTTCAATGAAGATGCATAGAAATAAATTAGGGTTGGTAAGTACAGAGTGTCATGACTTGTTACCGATCCTAATTTTATCTCTATACATCTCAATCGAAAATAAGATGATCATATCCTAATTCAAATATACTTTGAGAACATTGAAATAGTTTTATGTGACATCTCTGAACCCTAGATGTTGCAACATAAACACTCAAAAATAGAGAGAAAAGAAAGAAAGAAAGAAAGAGATTGTGCTTGAAAATTTCTAGATCTCAATTTGCATTAGAGAAATCATTGGAGGGGTGAAAAATTAAGGATAAAAAAAGGATATTTGTAGTTGGTGTGAGATATTCTTATAAGATAATAATTGAAAATCTAATAAATGACATTCTATATATATATTGATTTACATTAGATTTTATTATAAGTCAAAATTAGACAAAACTTGTCAATCTTAAAAATCTACCAAAAAAATATAATATTCTTAGCAAGTAAATCAACATCTTAAAATAGGTAAATAAATTAATATTAATTACCTATTTTATTATGATGATTTACTTGCTAAGATTATTATATATATAAAAAAATATTTACAATCAAAGAGCAACAGTCAAAGTCAGGGGTAAAGATTGCCATCGAACTATGCGAATGTGCTGGACCACCTCCTTTAAAATTCTATCAGTATTCAATCTGCAATTGGTTAAGATAAAATTTAATGAAAAGATTATTTAAATTGATTAAATGACTTTCTAAGTGAAATATAAATAGTTGGGTGACTTTTTAAGTGAAACATCAATAGTTGAATGACTTTTGAATTAAAAAACAAAGTTAAGTACTTGTCGCGCCTCGTTTTTCCTCGAAAAACAACTCTTTTGGGCTTTGAAAAAATGAAGAGTCGCCACCTAACGAATTAAGGCGCATTAGGGCACCTATCTAGCCTAACTAATTCTAGCTAAGGTCAACGAACCTGAGATCAGGGTAAGGGTTCAAATTACCTAGAGGGGAAGGTGTTAGGCATCCCCTCGAGGTCCACAAATATGGGTCCCGACCGTATCTCATGCAATTTATGTGGAGGTTTCAAGTAGCAATTAAGGTCTCTACGTTTTATTAAGTTAAAGAAAAACTAAGTGATAAAATAAGTTACCAAATCATCAATTTAATTAAAGAGGTTTGAAATAGTCAAATAACCATATAAGAGAAATTATACTTATTAGCATGCTGAAAATAGGTTAAACTAATCTATAAATTTATCACGGGGGCAAAAATCATCATATTCTAAAGATATCGTAATTCTAGCTATTCCCAAACACATAACATTATAAAACAAGATGAATTTATTTAGCATGCGACTATAGATAAGGATTACAATCAATGATGCATACAAACTAGTAAAGCCACCAAATTCACGAATTCAATTTAATAAAACATACTTTCATGCCACCAAACAAGAAAATAAGCACTTGTAATATTGACAATAAAATAGGAAATAGACTAACATGATTGCTTCCGATAGAATACTTAAAATAACAAATAAAAGGAGAAACATAGTTGAAAATTAGAAGATAATGAATTGAGAAACTAACCTTGTTGCTTCCAAGCTAAATGCTTAAAATGTGTTGTGCAACATAGAAATTTAAATAAAGCAACAATACATAAAGTTAAAGTTAAGAGAGAGAGAGACGGGATCAGATATGACAAGGCTAAAAATGGGCCCAATGCGATGTTACTCCCTCTATTCTATTTTTAATGATCAACCTTCTTAAACGTCTTAAGACAAGATTAAAAGAGTTCTTAAAGAGATTATTCAGGAGTACTAAATAAAATATTTTGATATTTTTAAAAGTCATGTAAAACTTAAAAATGTTTATACTTGATTTTTGAATTTAGTGAAACTTTGTTGATAATTTAACAAAATTATAACAGTTGTCAAGTCTTTGAGATTTTTAAAAGGGTGACATATAAAATTAGAATAAGAAAGGAGTAACAATTGGCTTTATCCTTATAAAGTGATAATGTGCTTCATACAAGAAGTCAGCTATAGCCTGTCTTGTTTCATCATCTCCCAAGGCGTACCTGATGCCCCCTTTTGGGGCGATGATTTAACTTGAACTCGTCTTCACGCGTTGAATTCCCCATTCGTTGTGATTGCACTTCTACCAATGTCACTCCATTAGGATGTACATGTAATAATATTTAAAGAGGTGAGAGTAGGTATGTTCTTAAAGTTTAACTAAGCAAACAAAAAATTATAAATTGGTAAGAGTACTAAAAAAAACTCTTAATTAAAGTAAGCACATGTAAAAGAGGAGAACTTTTCAGCTCTTTTCTCGGACCACATGATTTGACATAAATTTGCATTCCATCCCCCTCTTCTTATGATTAAATTAATTGGCCTTGACTTAATATAGTCTAAACCCCATCCGAACGTACTTACAAACACCAAAGCAAATACAGCCATTTAATAGGTGTGCAATTGATGCAAGCAGTGAGTTTAAGCTTGAGAGTAATTAATGAATTAACACATATCTCCCTAACAATTTACTATACTTAAAAGGACTACTAAGAAGAAATCATATCAAGTCCTTAAAAGGATGGTCCACCACACACACGATGAGAAATGATACTTAGAACCAAATTGAAAATGAGCTAAATACGGTGAAAAAGAAATTAATTAATTCATCCCCACCTACATCACATATAATAAAATATAACATAATTTACAACCTCATTTCTACTAAGAATGAATAAACAACATGGTAACAATAGACATGAGTTACTGTAATGTAACTTAAATAAATTCTTGCACTTAGGAGAACATTTTCATTAAAAATTATTTGCAATGTAATTTACACTATTGTCAAGATCTATCCTACAGAGTTGAGTAAATATGACTAGAGTCGGTGATTATGAAACTACAAAAAGTCCTCATAAGAATTAATGATATGTAGCACTAGATTTTTTAATGATAAACTAAATTTAAAACATGATGTATTTATAATAATATCTTAATCCAAATTGAACTCACATTGTAAATAATAAGATGTTCATTATCGTCAATTATCCATTAGAATAATAAACGAGCAAACAACAAATAGCATGAAAATAAACAAAATCGATAACAACATGATATTGACAAAAAATGATTAAAGCATAGTATATAAAGTATTGATGCATGGAACAAGAAAAGGATAAAGATTTGACCTTTTCTTAACGAAGCTCAAGCGACTAGAAAGTTCTTGATCAGAGCTCTTGCCGGAAACTTTGAATGGAACAAACAACTAAGCATTCCGACAAACTTCGTCCTCCCAAATGAAGGCTTTTGGTGGTTTGAGGGAACCAATGATACATGGATTTTCATGGTTTTGGTAGAGATAGTATGGTTAAAAAATGTTGAAGTTTTCTTCATTTTCTTTCAAGTATGGCTTAACATAGATGATCTATATCCATCCCCCTCTTGGGTTGGTTGATACTAAGCTAGCTTTTATGGAGGGAAAAAAAAAGATACGTTGGAAGAAGGGAAGTAAAAAAAAGAAAAAGGCTGATCTCAAGGAAGTATTTTGGGTGAGGAAATAATATTCTTCCCATAATAGAGAAAATTTTATGATTTGTAGGAGAATTCTATGGGTATGAAAAAGTTTTAACTAAAATTTAAAATTTTAAAATATGTACCAAATAGGCAAATATGGATAATTGAATTTAAATAAAATTCTACCAAAAATATAAAAGTGGGTAACTATCAAATTACTAAGTAAAAGAAATATTATTAAATCAATAGTTATATTATTATAAAAAAATAAATTACCAACATTTACGATAAAATGAATAATAACGTTGAAAAATTCATTCAAGCATTTATAACTAAAAATTAAATAAACCAATGCACATCTATAAGGAGGGGATAATAATAATAATTTTATAAGTTATACATACTAAAGTATGTAATTAATTGGGTAAAACTAAATATAAAACTTTACAAGAAACAAGTATTAAAATACATATTTAATCGAATAAAAATCAAGAAAATGATTATAGGTCGGTCAAAATTGGGTGTCAACAGTACTTTCTAAGTGAACTATTCAAAGTTGAGTGACCATCTGAGATATTATCTCCACAAATATCACATTGATTAGTAGTAGGACAAACCTATATATATTTTTAATACAAATTAAAAGTAATAAATAACAAGTCACATCTATTGGGCTAAAAATAGGTTATTAGGTTCAAGGGGCAAGAGAAGAGATCGATCCAATCTTTATTTTTGATGAAACTTTTAATTGGGTTTGGATTAAGGGATGTGGGTATGGGTCTGGTGGGTAGGATAAAAATCTGATGGGTTGATATTTAAATTTATCCAATAGAAAGATATCACGTAATAATTAATAGAAATAATAATTCAAAATAAAAGGTTGTTAGTTTTAAGGGTAATAGTGGAACAAAAAGGTGGATTGAGAGATTTTTATCCCAATAGATGAATGATGTGTATATTTAAACCTTTTCAGATAGTTTAGGGATATTTTTGACTCTTTTCGATTAAAAATATAATAATTGTTTTGTTGAATAATTAACAATAAAAAAATAAAAGAAGCCTCCAGAACTTCCCAAAGTTTCCAAAGCAGTGGTGTTTCGCTTAAAAAATAACTCCAGACAAGTAATTCGAAAAAAATAAAAAAGTTACCAAAACGGCATTTCCCAAAAAATAACGTGATTAGGAGTTGAGCTTTGGAATTAATCTATAAATTCATTATAATAATTAACTTGTTTATCTTCCGTTACAAAGTAAACATTAGGGTTAAGTTTTTTTTTTTTTTAGATCTATGGCTTTATTCATATTATTGTTTCTTCAATTCATCGATCACTAAAGTAATGGCTCAACCTAAGAGAAGTCGGTTGGACTATATATTTTCTCTTAAAAATATAGAACTCATTAATTGTTTAGTAGGGTTTACGAGAGATGAACCACTTTCCAACCATAATCAATATATGCAAGTGGTTAATCTTTACACGGACAATGAATCATGACAAATTTTGAAGGCGCTAACAGCTACAAACGTTACTTCATAACACCCAAAAGAATAAAAATTCGAAATAGAAAAGAGTTGCACGACCTGTGGGGAAGGGTACGTGGTAGCCACAAGGAAAGGGAAAAGAGGTGTTTGACAACAAAGGTAGAGTACTTATGGGGTACGTGAAAAGTTTGAAGTACACCTACGTCAAAAGTGATTACATGAATGCTAATGGCGAGTGGCTAATGACGGAATACTCTTTGTATGATGGTTATTTAATTTGGGTGCTAGAGAAATTAAGAACAGAGGTTATGTAATATGTAAGATAAAGAAGAAGGGAAAATCTACTAGCAATGAGACTATGAATGACGTTGAAGAAATTATTGATTCATCTTTACAATTAGAAGACGACATTATTGTAGAGGAAGACGATGTTGGAGATGAAGTACTTGCTATTATGGACAAGGAAGACGATGGTGATCCTAATGTATAATGCTTAGAGGGACATTATCCACCAGCTGATATTGATCTTGAAAACATAGACTTTGTTATAGAATTTATCAATTAGTATACTTTCAATTTTTCTTGTAATATAATATATATCGTACTTCATTTTCTTTTTGTTTTGTCTATGCAATCAAGTAGATATAAAAAAATTTGACTGAATTTAGTCTTTCAACATCTAATAAATCAAATTCTACTTTCAACAATGAAGATTAAGCAAAGATGCATGACTTGCAAGAAGAAAGTGAGATTAATAGGATTAGTTGTCGATGTAAAGAAATATTTTGTAGTGTTCATAAGTATCTTGAAGAACATGCGTGTACTTTCGATTTTAGTTTTACATAAGTAGTATTCAACTGAGAATTGCTTTCAAATTTTATCTTCTTCATGTACAATTAAATTTCTATTTGCATCTCTCAATAAAAATGCTTTATTATCCCAAATTATTATGTTGTTGATATCGTTAATGTAAGAGTAAATTTTAGGAATAGCAAAGATAATAATCATATTAGTCCTCTATAGCTATAATTTTATTATTTGCGCTCCATAGCTATATTTTATTTGCTATGAAGCCTTTGATTTGTATAAATCATGAAATACATTCCATTTGTACCCTTATTTAATGTTTTCTTGAAGTCAAATTTTTAATAAATGAATATGAATTAATTTACTTCAATTAAATAATTTTGCACAATTCTCAAAACAAGTTACATACGGATTAAAAATAAAGTAATTGTTTTGTTGAATAATTAAGAATAAAAAAAGAAGCTTCCAAAATTTTCCGAAGCAGTTGACGGTGATTCGCTTAACAAATAAGTAACCCCAAACAACTAATTCAAAAAACTGAAAAACAAAGAAGTTACCAACTAATTCAAAAAACCAGAAAAAACAAAAAGTTACGCGCATTTCCCAAAAAATAATGTGATTAGGAGTTGAACTTTCGAATTAATCTATAAAATCATTATAGTAATTAACTTGTTCATCTTCAATTACAAAGTAATCATTAAGGCTAAGTTTCTTTTTGAGATCTATAGCTCTATTCATATTATTATTTCTTCAATTCATCAGTTACTAAAATAATAGCTTGAAGTAAGAGAACTCGGTTGAGCTATATATTTTCTCCTAAGAATATTGAACTCATGAATTACTTAGTAATAGGGTTTACGAGAGATGAACCACTTTCAACCAGAATCAATTTATGCAAGTGGTTAATTTTTACGCGGAGAATGAATCATGGCAGATTTTTGAAGACGTGGCCATAAGTCGACCTTTGTCGTCAAACACCTCTTTTCCGCGAACTATTGGGAAGGGAACGTTGAAGCCACAAGTATGAGGAAAGAGGTGTTTAACAACAAAGGTAGACTTATGGGATACGTCTTCAAAAATCTTGGTTCATTGTCCGCGTAAAGATTAGCCACCTGCATATATTGATTCTGGTTGGGAAGTGGTTCATCTCTCGTAAACCTTACTAAATAATTCATGAGTTTTATATTTTTAGGAGAAAATATATTGCCCAACCGACTTCCCTTAGCTTAAACCATTATTTTAGTGATTGATGAATTGAAGAAACAATAATATGAATAGATCTATAGATCTGGAAAAAAAATTTTTAACCCTAATAATTACTTTGTATGGGATCTGGCTCCTCTTCATTTCTCTTCTCTTCATTTTGCCCAAGTTCTTGTTTGGATGTTAGACACATTAGCTATAAGAATTAATGGCTAAGATTTTATTGATTAAAATAAGATTCTAATTATAATTTAGATAGTTAAATATTTCATAAAAATAGTAATACCACAATCATAGAAATATATTATCTTGTCCATAAATATATTATAAAAATATTCTTTTTTTTCTACTAGTATTATCTTCTGTTTTTGTCCTAAATATATTATAAAATATTTTATATTTTTTTCTGTAAGTATTTTTGCTATTAATTATATGTGATAATCAATTTTAAAGAGAGTTTAAAATTGCAATCTAAGACTAACACAATTAAAAAAAACACATAAATACTCGTAGAGAAAAAAAAAATAGAAAATAGAAAAGTTTTTTATAATATATTTATGAACAAGATAATATATTTTTTTCTCTACGGGTATTTAAGATATTTTTGTACTCTTTATTTTAATTTGTTTGTCGTATTCTTTTTAATATGTTATATATGTGAAGATTACGTAAATAATATTATAAATCACAATAATTAATAAATTAAAATATTTAAAAAAACATATAAAAAAATCAATTGACTTTCGAAATTTTATCGGTGTCAGATAAAATGAGATAAAGTAAATAACATTTATTATTTGAAAATAAACTGTAAAAGTATTATATAATCACAATAATTAAAAACATAAAAAAATTCAGGTGACTCTTGAAATTTTATCTGTGCCACCTAAATTAGATCAAAGGGACTATATACGTTATTTGAAAATTCCATAAAAATTAAAAAGTTATATAAAATCACACTAACAACCTAAAATATTTTAAAATGATAATAACAATTTGGATGACTCTCCAAATTCTAATGCTTTCACATAAATTGAGACAAATTGAATAACATATATTGGGCCTATGGACCAAAAATTCATTAAAATAAAATAAAAAATATATATATATATATATTGGGCCTATGGCACAAGTAGGGGTGTATATGACTGGGTTGATTCGAGTTTTTCAAATATCAAATCAAATCATTTGTGTAAAAATTTTAAATTTATAAACCAAACCAAACTAATAAATTCAAATTTTTTCAACCTCGGGTTGATTCGAGTTTTTCAAATACCAAACCAAACCATTGTGTCGAATTTTTAAATTTATAAATCAAACCAAACTAATAAACCTTAGATTTTTTCAGATTTTTGGATTTTTTCGGTAAAGTTTGCATACAAACATATAATTAACTTGTGCTCCAAATATTTCTTTAGTCCAACCAAAATACAATTATCTAAGGTGTT
>NW_006239028.1:551696-589370 GCF_000226075.1 Solanum tuberosum | reverse complement strand
ATAATGAAATCGCGTAAAACAAATATTGCAAATTAACAAGTCATAATGAAAATGATCATAATTTAAAAGTACTAAATCATGCTAAAATAAGTTTAATAAGTATTAGTTACAATACTAAATATTTAAGGAAAATTAAAATTAAATTATGTATTTTAATTGTCTAAACCAATGCAAAACTAAAGAACAAATATTCAATATTATTGTCATTCTTAGTGTTGAATTGATTTTCTTTTTGCATTAGTAGTAATTTGATTTTGATTTAACTTTTATTATAATTATCAACATCTATGAACTATAATCTTTAATGGACCATTCCGAATTCTAAGTTTTAAACTTGAAATCATATATTAAAAGATAAAAACTATGAAATAGTATAAGAAATATTTTAAAATTATATCAAAGTAAATATCTTTATGTATAAAATAAAATTTTAAAATTACATATATAATGTCGGGTTTGTTTGGTCTAGGGTTGGTTTTTTTTAGTTAAAACCAAATAAACCCAAATTATAGTCGGGTTTTTTTTTTCCAATACCAAACCACTAGTTGGGTTTTTTTTTCGGTTTGACTCGATTTGTGATTTGGTTCGATTTTCGGTTCGATTTTGTACACCCCTAGGCACAAGCTCATGTATGGCCCCTTGATGGCACGAGCCCTTGTATCTAGTGATTAATAGAGAAACGAACTACGTTAATATACTTCCTAATACTACCTAATCTATTTTACGTGTCATGTTTTTTTTATATCCCTTAATTTAGTACTTCTTTCTTTTGCATGCACATTAATATCCTTCCATATTTATATATGATTAAGGGTAAAAGTGAAAACAAACAATTAATGAGTTTTAATTTTTTTAAAATAACAAATATTATAAACTAACTATTTTTAGTAAGAACGACAAATAAAGTAGTCCGGAAGGAATATTAAATATGGTTGTTGGAAAAGGAAAATTATATTCCTAAACCAAAACCAAAACGGAATAGAAAAAAGAAAGAAGAGCCGCTATTTAATTTCCTAATTTGATTTCCGTTAGGAATAGTATCTTAATTTGTCTTCTCTATATATTGCCATCAAAACCAGGAACAGCACTCATCAACTAAAACAAAATCACCAATACTTCTATATAATTTGCCCTCCTCAAAAGAAATAATCAAAATATTAGTACAAGAAAGTGATTATAAATCAAATTAAAGGAAGATGACTTCCTGTGGCAAAGTAGAAAATCCAATTCTATGTGCAGGGGGTTGTGGTTTTATGGAACTTCAAGCAATCACAACCTTTGTTCCCAATGTTACAAAGCTTTTCTTAAAGAAGAAGAAGCCAAGAATATCGCAGTTTTATCTGAAAAGATATCATCTCTTACTTTTCATGAAGGTACAACGACTGAGAATGTTGATTTGACAATGAAGATTAAGCAAAGATGCATGACTTGCAAGAAGAAAGTAGGATTAATTGGGTTTAGTTGTCGATGTAAAGGAATGTTTTGTAGTGTTCATAAGTATCCTGAAGAACATGCATGTACTTTCGATTACAAGTCTTTTGGTCGTGTGACTTTGGCTAAGGAAAATCCTCCATGTAGACATGATAAACTTGAGAATAGGATCTAAGGACATTGTTGTAGTTGTTTCGATTTGCTTTCAAATTTTATTTTATCTTTGTAGAAATTTCAATTTGCATCTCTTAATAAAAATCCCAAATTGGTTCTATTCCTTTATACATCCCAAATTGATATGTTGTTGCTATCGTTAAGGTAAAGTTGGCTAATTTCTCCAAGGATAAGAATCAATTTTCTTCTCCAGCTGTGTTGAAAAAATAATTTTAAAAAATCTAGTCTAGACTATTAATCACGGTATAAATTTCTGTAAACTGTACACTATGTACCCTTACGATTAACAAACTAATGAATCTATGTATTCACGTAAATGGGCATTAATTAAAGTAAAAATTAAAGATATAGAAACTATTAGGCTGATAATTGTCAAAACAAACTAAACATGCAGTTCATGAATGTAATGTTTCTCTTTTTGATATGTGTTTGAGGCAATACTTGAACAATATGTGAATTCAAGAAACTGAGAAAAGCCCATATTAAGCTTTTCAGAGCATAAATAACACCATAGCATGACCAACATACATACAACCAAGTTAAGTGATTAAACATCAAATTATAACCAAACCAACAAGAACCTCCAATAGTTGAGCTTGTGCTATGCCCCTGTCCGCGCTTCCTGTCCAATAACTACTTCCAATTCCTTTTTGGCGGAAAGGAAAATCTATTCCACTTCTTGTAGGTAATCATCTATTTCAGTTGGAGTGAGAATTCTGCAAGGAAATGAACGACTGTTTTAGTAACCGGCTAACAGAGTGAACTCATGTTAAACTCTATAAGACAAGAAGACACTTGCCTGAATACTTTGTCTGTTCCAATAATGCCAATCTCAATGTTTTTGCTGGAGATCTGTCCCTCAAATCTGGATTAACACACCAAATATAAGTTATTTTAGAGGATTCTTTTACTATTATTGTTCAGATAGAGGGGAGGGGGGCAGAACGTCGATAAAGAAACTTTGCATTGAGAACCATTACTGCACAAGAAACAAGCAATGGGGATGGTCTTGCAATTCTGGACAAGTTCAAGTGCGTGATATTTTTGATACTATATATTTAACATGACGAACAAGATTTAAATCCTTTTTTTTGGTGGTGCCAACAAACATTATGTGAATTATAGAGGACACCAAAATCATCTAGAGGGTCGAAGAAACACACATCCCATCAAAGGGGATATTTTCATATAGAATAGACAGCTCCTGCATAGAGGAATAAATTAATCTTACCCCTCCTTCAATGTCAGGATAGCAGTGTGTACAGCATCATCGAGCTCCATTTCCTCCGTGTATCTGAGTGGAACAGGAACGTTATGTTTTACATTAATAATACTTCACCAGTAATCTAACAGGTTGAAAAGCACCCCAAATTAATAGGCTCTGTAGTTGGCCAATGAGACAATGTTCCAACATGCAGACAACATTTGACATTGTGGGAGAGAAAAATGGTTAACATCCTTCAGAGGTATGCCAAAGTTTGACCTATAACTCCAATCGCCAGCACCGACTGATGTCACAAAGCACTATGGGCAGAAGCCCTCTTCTGGCTTCTTGTTTCAAGCAAATCAGTTTTTCATTACCGACAATCCTCTTCCTAGCACATTTGTAGAAATGCAATAAAACCCATCCCATTATAGATTTCCTCCTTTTTCACCCCACCCATCTTCTGATGCCTCAGTTCATGTAATAACCCTTAGCACATCATAGAATAGAACAGATGCAAATCATTGACATACTCACAAAGTGAAGAATGTTTCCCCTATATAAAAGCTGTTCCAACTACTTTTTGCAACTTTTGGTAAAAGAAGAGGAAGTACGAGAAGCAGTAGCAGGTTGCTACAAAGATGGTGTACAGTAAAAGATCAAGACAGTCCATCAATGATGGGATGAAGAATTAGACATCTGTGGGTTATTGAGGAGAGATTATTGTTCTCGTTTTACCAAAAGCTACAAACTCATGAGGTAGCTGGTCAAGATGAGTCTTCTAAAACTGGTAATTGTTATATTAAATCAGACATTCGATTGCAGATCAGTAAATGTAAAAAGATAGCATTAGAAATAAGAAAAAGGAGGTTAAATATTTTTTATAAATAACACGATCAACTTTTCTAAATGAATAATGATTCACCTCTTCTCAAGAAATGTCTTAGCATTGGAGACATTTTTTCCCATTGCCGAAGCCTTCCAAGAGAAGTACGAACCAGATGGATCAACCTAAAATGAGAAAAAATAGCTGAACATGAAAAGAGTTCAAGCAACAAAGGAACCTGCAGGCTGCAGCTCTTTAAACTAGATTTACAAAGAATAAAAGCTCCCACAAGTGAAACACCATGGAGAAAATCTATAAAAAATATGTAAATTCACCTCACGAAGTATAGATCACCAAATCAGACACACCTCAAGAACAGAAAGTGATCAGAGAGATCACCAGCACTGATAGACAACATACCTGATATAGTTGTGGACCCTTGTCATCAAAACCCGCAACCAAGAGTGAAACACCAAATGGTCTTACACCACTGTACCGGAGAAAACAGAAAAACAAAAGGAAGTAAGGGATTGCCCAAGAAGACTACAGATGACCTCTTTCTTGAACATCCGAAAGAAAATCATGAATAGATACAGATGAGCATCTGGATTAGTTTAAGAAAGATATTGCTTTGCCTGCCCTACAGTTGATAGTCTGAAGAATCTTAAGTGTTTACGTTCATCAACAGAACAATTAATATATACTCTAACATGAAAAGAGATCCCATCGAAACGATCCAAAATTTTAGAGACCAAATTTAACCTCAACTTTCCAAAATGCTTCCAAAGAGTAGCTGAAAAATTAGAATTGACTAAAACAACTGTAGTACACATTGCTTCCATCCTTGATAAAGTTGGCTTGTGCAGCCCCAGTAATCCAACAACGATTCCTTTTGAAATTAACCCAAACTCAAAAATCCACCTACTAACCCTAGGTAAGAAATTACAATGCCCAAAGAAAGGAATTTTATTAATCTTAAAAGATTATTAATTAACAAATAGAATTGTTTCGTCAGTGATAACTTATGGTATCCAACAACAAAAACTAGACCTCAGGTCCAAACTAGTTGGGATTGACAATACGAATACGAATACTCATACCATGTTTCTCGATATTTAAAATATGATCAGTATATATTATAGGATCCTCCTAGTGAAGTGGAAGTATGGAATATAAGAGTGGTTACCCTGATTGGGTGAATTCCTGCATGACAGCAGCAGTTTCTCTCACCAGCTGTGTGACAGGGATTGATTCCTATGCACCACACAGACAAATCAGGCAAATGTAGAAGAAACAAAGTATGCTAAAGCAACATCACATTAGAGCACTAGTGTGAGATAAACAATGCAGGTTAGAGGAAAAGGGAGCTCCAATAGAAAACCTCTGCCTCCATAAAGCAAGAGCAAGATTAGACAGCGACTTATATCTTAGCACCAATACAAAGAAGAAGCATCTTAAATTGCCAAATAGTAGGACAGTTATATCAACTGTGCAAATATCACCCAGCAAAGTGGTAACATTACACTTGAATCATTAAGAAAATACTGCACTTGAATCATAGAATTGAGATTTCATAAAAGCTAATTCATACTTTATAGAGTCGGTAATATTGCTCAGCTGACTTTCTACTTTTCCGAACCAAAACTCGAGAATCAGGGCCCATGCCACTGCAAGGAGTAAATGTTGGTATTATAGAGATCACCAGAGGTAATGCAATAACCACAATAACATATAAAAACACCCCCTGGAAGGATATATCAGAGAACTAACATCATTTGCAAGGCATATATTGATGCTTTACTGACATTGTTAGATAATTTAGAATAGAAGCAGAACCAACAGCAAGAGAATAACATCAGCCTTCATGGGTACCATCCTTCCACGTATAACAAGTTTTTAGTTACAAGTTCTAGTGAATAGCAACTAGCTAAGCAAGGCAAATCGCCAATCGATTTGTCGATCTAACTACGGACAAAGCACCATGGCCACAGGAAATTTTTTGTGCTCTATCATATAACAGATTGTACCTGTAGACAACTCCAATATTTGGTGTCAAAGTCTGAATTTTCTGCACCTGTTATACATTTCAAAGAGTCAGGTATAGAAGGGTTAACTACAAGGAAATCGCAACATGGCAGAGGTTAAGGAATGTAAAGCAAAAACAAAAAAAACAGTTGGAATACCCATGCAGTCTTAAAACATGATAGGTAGAAATACATATCACTGAACCACAGAAAAGACGAATTTAACACCAAAGACTACGAACATGAATGAACTTGTTGGTATGTTGTAACCTGGTGACTGGCTAACTGCTTTTGTGAATATAATTTAGAATATAACTCTACAGAGCAGTAAAATAAACATTACTAACAAATTTATATATCTTCAATGCATACACAAATTCAAACAGACTAATTATCTTAAATTAATCAAAAAAATCATCATTTGTTTCAATCTTGATGAAGCTCAATTGGATGTCAGACCAGCCTGACCAGGTACTCATAGATGGAACTAAACAGAAGATATCTTCATTTATGCCTAAATTATCACTAAACTGCAAACTAGTACTCACACAACACCGTCATTGGAAATTTTTATCAACAAAAAGTTACAGTATAAAAATAAAGCACTAGAATCAACTTTAGAGAGAAAAATAAGAGCACCTTTATATTTGATTAGCTATCAACAGTCAGTCTGGCAACTATAATTTACAATGAACATTCGTTCACAAATAGACAATAGAGGATAAGTTTTACGAAGAATACTTACAGATGCTTCATCAACTAAGATGGAGGGTAATTTCTTCTCGGTAGCAATTACAACACCATTAGAAGCTGCAATCATACAGTTGGATATATAAAATCAGTACAAGAACTTCACGACTTATAATCGAGCTAGGAAAACAAAAGTTTGAAACTTCTCCACGAGGAACTCTTTAATGAAAAGTAGAATGACAGCACAATACCTGAAGGACATGTGTATCCTATTATAATGTTATTGGTTTATAAAGTCCAACTACATTCTTCAGTCTTCACTAAATTAAAGATCCCAGTATGGGAATGCAAGTCATCTATGTTGCCAAGCCAAAAGCATTTAAATCAACAACTAGAAGTAAAACGATGTTACAAGATTTTGCTTTGAAATATTTCAGAGTTAACTTGTTCGGCATTCTCTGCGTTAACTATTTTTATAATACAAAGCAAGTGAACATGCTGAATAGAACATAGTCGCGGACTTGTGTTAAAGCTATTGCACTTAAATTAGACCTTGAGTTACCTTTAATTCCCAATGATGTTTGGCCAGATCCAACAGCAGTCAATGCATGCTCAATCTGAACCAGCTTTCCAGATGGACTATGCCACAGCATATTACAATATCAGACATCAATATTGAGTAGAAACTATATAATTGATCGAATACATACAATCTCTATCTCATAAACCTATACCTGAAAGTTGTAAGAGAGAAAGAATACTGACTATCACCCATTGCCTTAAGGACTAATTTTCAGTTGAAAACCTGTAAAATGATAACGTCCCGAGCAAAAACAGTATAAGTCAGACAGTAGAATCACTAGCTTAACTAACATCCTTACTGAAACTGCAAAATCACTATTTTAAACCATGACTAACTAATTCACCAAAAGGTAAATAGACCGAAAATCGATATCCAGAACTTCATTGAACACCAATAAATATTCCAGTTCTTTTCTACTTCACTAAAACTAATATTCATCTCTAAATTTTAACAATGCTGCAGGGATCTAACGAAGTATGCTTCTCCCAAAGTATTTCTCTTATATCTAATTCGTATAACAAAAATTGAAATATTCACGTATTTAATCAGAAAATGAGCACAATCTAGTTTAATCAATACATAAAAATGCAAAAAAAATGAGTTATAAGTAACCAAAAAAGGATCAAATTACACAGGAATAATTTCTATCCTAGAAGAAAAAGCATAAAACCTAAGTAAATTAAGGCGAAAAATCAAACACATTGTGACAATCTATATCTATGATTGCATTAGAGATCAAATTTCACATACGATCGAGAGGTTGAAGATGATGATGCAAAGTTTCAGCAGCAAAGAGGATTTGCAGAAATTGGGAGTGTAAATATGCTTCTTCTTGACTGATACTTTTCTTCTGCTTGAGCCTTGAAGAAGAAGAAATACTATATTTTGGACGAGAAAGATGGTCACTTAACTCCCAAAACTCTTTTTGAAGTTTAATATAGTCCCTAAACTAATATTTCAGGCTATTAGGGCATTGAATTATAACTGCTTTCAGCTTCAACAGTCCATATGCTTAATTTTGGCTAAAGTATATTTATTAAGGGTGACAAAATTAGCTCACGAAAATATGATCTTTCTAAATGTTAGAAGTTTAAACGGTTACCATCTTAGGAAGACAGGACTCGACTAAGGTGTTAAAGTTTAGATGGGTTAATGATCCTCACATTTATTACTTTGGTTAATTTTGATTTGTTCAAATTCAGCTCATTTTAATATTAGATTGATTAGTATATCTCTCAAATTAATGCATAAGAAATTTTATTAAAATATTTAAAGAACTATTATTTTGGTTTGATGTGTTGTATATTCCTAGAATAGATAGAAAATGAACTATTATTAACTTTTATTTTGTAATTAAATAAATTAAAAGAAAACAGACAAAAAAATTAAAATTTGGTAAGAGTTAGATGAGTTTGATTGTCTCCCATTTGTTAGGATATATAAACTCAAGTAATTTTTAGACAGAGCTTTCGACAATAATTCACCTATTGATTTAAACCATTTTAATCTACTTAAATTTAGTGTTAATGGTTGACTCTTGCTTTGGGGCTTGAATTGTATCCAAATTCACTTTACAAAATCCTACTCCTACCAAATACCATTATTTTGTGGCTCAAATCTAAAATTCATATAATTTTATAAAGAGAAAATAGTCTAAAGCCCTCATCTATATTCGAAATTCCAACTACACACTCCAACTTCACAGGTGTCCTATATCACCCCCTGAACTGTTTAAAACAAGAATTATTATACCCTTAATACGTCATAACAACATCTATGCTAATGGGTGAGACTCACGCTCTGTGGAAATTTTTTTTTAATCTTTTTTTTTTTTAATTCTTTTTCCTTTTTGACTTATTATTTCAAAAAACAATTTAATGTCAAAACGTCAAAGTTCATGAATGTATTTTGGATCTTCAATTTGTAACATGTTGATAACATAGATGGTTGCTAATTATTTGAAGCTGAATACATTGAGTTTGATTGAGTTTATGGCTGTGATTTTCAAATTTAAACTCTTTAAACCATCCGAAAGTTGCTCCCAATTCTAGAATATAGATTCAATAATTTCATATGGAAGCTCGTCGATTTTCAAATTTAAAGAAACGCCCGAAATTTCATGGAAATCGACGAGCTTCCATATGAAATTATTGAATCTATATTCTAGAATTGGGAGCAACTTTCGGATGGTTTAAAGAGTTTTTTACGATTAAAAATTGAAAACTGAAGTTAATGGTATAAAATGTAAAGCATCAACTTGAAACTTCGATTAAAATTAGTTTAAAAGCTTGAGCTAACAATTCGACTTGCCACAACCGAGCACCGTTTTGAGTGGGCAATATATCAAAAGGTTCAAAACGTCAAGGGAAGATTATATCTAAAATTTAAGATAATTTGGAAATGATTTAGGTTGGTTTTGCATCAAATTTCAGAGCAATGGAACGAAGAAAATAAAGAACTAAAAATATACATATTTATGAAAATTTCAAAAATAAAGTTTTATTATTTGTGTTGGTCCTCACCCTCTCTAACAGAGTAAAATAAACTCACTGTGCCACGTAAGCGTCTAGGGAGTAAATTATTTTAGTTTTAAACAGTTCAGGGGGTGATAGGACACCCGTAAAGTTGAGTGTATAGTTGAGATTCCAGGTATAGATTGGAGGGCTTTACACCATTTTCTCTTTTATAAATAAGTGAGTAGTCGTCACCCATTATAATATTTGCCATTCTCACAAATCTAATGAAAATGAGAAATATGCACCTACCTTTCAATCAACAAATCCATCACAAATGAACCAGTAATATTTATGAAACACAAAAATTAAACTTATTAATATATCACTAATTGACCTATATAGGATTTCGGGGTCATATTTTGTTTAATTTTTCTCAAACATGATTCCATACCAATAAGTATAGAGCAACTTTCACATATAACAAACAAAAAAATACATATTTGTATGCTATAGCAAAGTTTGCATAATTGCGCTCCATAGCAAACATATATATGTATAAATTCACTATACATATACAATTGAAAGTTGTCTATTTCGCTATACATATATACAAAAATAAGCAATTGTATAATCGTTGGCTCCTCTTCAGATTTTGTATAAATTTCGCTGGCAGGCCATTTGTATAAATTGTTGTTAGCCTCTTGTTTGTATAAATCGTTGACAAAAATATTTGTATATCAAAAATCTCTCTCTCTTTCGCTTTATACAACATAAATTATACATTATACAACATAAAACTGGCAGGGGAATATTTTTATTGTATAATTATAAGTGTATAGGACGAATATATATGTATTTGCATGTGTATATACAATTTTCTCTCGCTTTATACAAACAGAAACGCAATTTATACAATTATGTTGTATAAAACGAGAAAGAGAGAAAGACAAAAGAGAACGGGGCAGGGGAATATTTTTATTGTATAATTATAAGTGTATAGGACGAATATATATGTATTTGCATGTGTATATATAAATTTTCTCTCGCTTTATACAAACAGAAACACAATTTATACAATCTTGTTGTATAAAGCGAGAAAGGCGAGCACAGAGAGAGGGAGCGAGAGAGGAGAGTGGCGAGCGAGAGTTTGAGGGAGAGAGGCGCTGGTAAACAGTTTGCTACAGGACACAATTAAATCAAAGTGTGGTTATACCATTTAATTTGAATTAATAGTTTGTCATTATGTACAATTTTTCCTTAAGTATATATACCTACACCAATTTGAGATAAATTCTATTGACACGCCCAACATTCTCTTCATTAGACTAATTAAGGTGCAAGTGGCCCGTCACCGGTCTGATGAATCTCCTCCTTGAACTAAATTTCATGTGGCTTATTATAATCCCTATCCATAAGTAATATTCACTGTGTGTCACCCACATGACCGAGCATTTATGACTGTTAAGGCCCAGAATTAGCCAGCTTTTTCCTTGTGTGTGTGTCTTCAAGCTACTTTTGACATGATAAAAGTTGTTAATTGAGCTCACAACATCATTATACCTTCTTCGATATACTTGTTTCGTCAAACTATTAATTATAATATAAGTTGTTGGGCTGAGATAATTAACCCAAAAAAATACTCCTCTTAATGTGATTATATTATTTGTCTTCAAATTTAATGGCACAATTTTATATGTTATTTCTCAATCTTTTCAACTAATTAACTTATTGGCATGATATCCAACAAATGTTTTTTCGACACTTATAATAATTTAAAAGGTTAGTGGCAGTGTCACGACTCAGAGCGTCGTGATTGGCATCCACCCTAACCCTCCGGTGGGAGAACCAAAACTACGTGCCCAACTAATCAACTTAACCAAAGTAATACACATTTAAAGCTAAGGAAGCAGGTTTAAATAATTGTATAATTAATACGGAGTCCCCATAAACTCCAACAGTTTTAAATAAACTAGCAAAACTAATGCGGAAGAACAACCCGTAGAACCTGAAAGTCAATGTACCAAAACTCTACTAACGACAAGTCTAAGAACAAGGGGTACGACCCCAAAACTAAACAACACCTTACACAAATAGTTTGAGTCCGAACAGACTGGACTTAAACAAGAGAGATTCATGGTAGCCTGAAAGAACTGGCTCACCCTTAAATCCGGTCACGCTCAATAGTCACCTAGCTGAGGTCTATCAATAGCTGTCTGAACATGCCATGTAGTCAACAAAGAACAAGCAAGTGCAGTATCAATACATAACCATAGTGTACTGGTAGGATTACGCGGCTATCCCAATAAGTGAAACACATGCAAGTAACCACAACATTATAAAACAGGCATATACCGAACATACACAATATTAGTCATCTTTTCAGGATCAATGTAACATTCTACATTCTCAATAATACATATTGGTTATCATTTTAGAGCAACATACAGTCTTCCAATATCAATCATCATTAGATATGAATGTAATCATCATAAATAGATACACAACACAATTCAATGGTCCTCTCACGAAACCCAATTCAATGATCCTCTCATGGAACCCACACCCAAACTGTTAGCATATCGGACGTGGTACCCGATCCCACGTTTATGCCGGAACGTAGCAACTGATCCCATGTTTATGCCGAAACGTGACAACCAATTCAAGTTAGTGTGTCGGAACGCAACACCCGATCCATTCAACAAACCACAATCACAATGTATATTCTCACAATCATATAACAAGAGGTGATTCATGTCATACAATTATTCAATTATCCTCATTTACTATTAGGGTGATCAATAATGCAACATTTGCATACATACATGTATTATAATGAGCAATTATAAACATATATCCCACCAACATGAAATCACAACCATCACCTACCTCGAAATAAGCTTGAAACCCAAAGAAACTTGATTCTTCCCTTTTCGGATTCGTTCCGTTTGTTCTTGATCTACAAACAATCAATATAATACGGAAATCAATAAGAAATCACTAATTACCCAAATTACTAACAATTCTAACAATCCTAGATCAAATCCATGATCCTAAGTATCCAAACTAGGGTTTTTTCCGACCATTCAAACAATTCCAAAATCCTTCCCCAACAATAATCATCCAAGAAACTAAGTTCTACGGATCGAAAAATGGATTCAGGGAATAAAAATCTTACCTTAGTCTCAAGAATGGTGGAAAACTGTCAAGAAAACCCTGGGGTCGTTCCTTAGATCTCAAAGTCGAAAAGTGCAGAATAAAATATTTTTGGGATTTTATTTCCGACTTAAGTAGCGTCAGTTCCGCTACAGCGGCAGCCATCTCGCTACGACGGCATGCACGGAGACAGAATGCTTGAATTTGAATTCCAATCTCAAGAATAAGCCTAACTTGAAACTTTTATCCATAGTCAAGTTTTGAATCATACAACTAATTCAAACTCATAAACATGAAGTCAAGAACATTGTTTAACGACTATGAAAGGATATAAAAAATCTTCAAGTCATTCATACAAAGTCCTAAGTTAAATTAAAAGACAACTAATTTATTTTAAGAAAGTTAACAATTTTATCCTATTCAAAAATTTGAACTAAACAGTTAGTTCAAACTCATAAACATGGGTTCAAAGCTAATTACTAACTATGAAAGAATATGAATAATTCTCAAGTTAGTCTAAGAGCTTAAGTTGCCTAACTTGAAAGAGTTTTGAAAATTTAAATACTTAAAGTAAACAACTAACGAAATAGAAGAGTTATTTAAAAACTTCCAAGAATTCATCTAAGTTAGATAAAATAAATGTTAGAAGTTAAAAGGAAATATCACAAAATCACAATATAAGGAAATAAAAAATGCGAATAGAAATTTGACAACATTGAGTTCACTTGCGGCTTGTTATTTACTGCTTATGGCGCTATTTTTAGACTTTTTAAGTCCAAAAAAAAGTCATTTTCAGCCCTTCGAAACTGCTGCAATTCTGTCTCATTTCAGCTGTTCAAATTTCGGCCAATTTGAACGGAAAAACACTTTCATTTCAGCTCTTTTGAGCTGTTGTTGCTGCTGGTTTTTGGGTTCTAACCCAATAGAATATTATTTAGTCTTTCGCGACTTCATGGAGGTTGACCCGAAGAGGATCAAATGCAAGAGAATGAGAGTCCAAATCGGACTGGTTCTGGGCAGCGACTGGAACTCGAGCTTTGGAGGCAATTAACTTTACCACAAAAATGTGACTGGGACAGTCGAGAGCAAATAAAATCTTAAACTATGAACTAAGAGCTCCCAAAACCTTTCAGAAGGTGCTCTCAATTCTTCAGCTCTCAAAAAATCGTTCCTTATGAAGAGTAAAGAGAAGCTTATTTATAAAGGGAAAAAGGGGAAGTAAAAGGGGTCTGTATAGAGGTGGGAGAATCCAACATTTAAAAATTCTCCAAGGATAAGGTTTGGACAGCTACTATCGTACTATTTCCAACAGATTGAGGACGAGAGCCCTCTGATTTAGGGCAAGGACGACGAGGCATCAAGATTGAGACACATGGCGTTGTTCGCGAATGTTCCTCATACGAGAATATAAGGGAGAGAGGAGAGTGCCACGAGCGATTGCCGGACTAAGCTTGATTTTGTTACTGAACTCGCGATTCTGGACTGGATTGAGTCATGATTTATGGGTCGTTTGAAGAAGAAGACGCGTGGGGTCGCGTCGTATTGGTATCGTTGTAATGTATGTTTGTATTGTACGCATATGTGTATTGTTGGGTCTGTTTGGGGGTTATTTGAAATGGTTGTGGGCTGGGCTGCTAGAAAATGCTGCTAATGGGCCAAGGAATTGGATAGATTCTGGCCCAACGGTTCAAGAAGAAAGTGGTTAGATTCACAATTAAGAAATAGCCAAATGAATTAACAATTTAACCAAACAAAATTAAGAAGCTAACCAAATTGAGTTACTTAACAAATTTGGCTAAAGCCTAAATAAGATGAATCAATATTAATTAATTAACGAGTTTCTTAATCTCAATGAAATAAAATAATTAACTTAATTGTAAATTAATGATTCAAAATTATAACCATAATTTAAACTAAACTAATTTAATAAACTATTTACTAAAATTAAAATCTTTTTGAGATGATTTCGAAATGTTTATAAAATATACTAATTATATACAAAACTATATAAAACATATATATTACTTAAAAATCATTAAAAAAAATGGTACATTTCATTAAAAGTAACTAGAAAAATATTTTGAACTTTATAAAAACTAATTATTTTAAATCATTTGAAATTTAAGAATCTCGGTGATTAATCTATATCGTGGAGGTCCAAAATTGGATGTCAACAACTGCCCCTTATTTGACTGGGATGGATGAAAGATATCTGAGGTAAATGAAATTGACGAATCCAATTTTGTTCGTCCACTAATCATCTCTTTGGAACGGTGAATGGTAAGGATTTTGAGGAATTATGGCCGGACCCTGGTATTGGGTTTCCTACTTATCTTAGGTTACATGAGAACTCAGACCACTAGTAGTTCGAAACACTTGATTTTAAGCACGATTTTCAAAGAATTCCAAAAGTTATTCAGGTGTCGAAGTATGGAGAGACTGAAAAGCTCGAGAACGGAGTGATGACAGAATTGTTGGAGTGCAGTCGAGTTTTCAACACCAGGTTCGCCTATACATCCCTAAACTTTGGGAATCAGACTTCTCGTTGTTCGACTCAATCGGTTGAAAAGGAAATCTCTTATGTAGATTTAACATTTAGCTTAAGGATGAGTGATAAATTAATTGAGCGCGGAAAAGAGGCTTGCAAACATCTCACTTATGAATGTGGGGGCCTTCACACCCATATGTAAGAACTTACATAGACATAACTTCCAAATTTCTAGGTGTATTGTCAATCGAATTTGAAAATTTACCTCTGGTGAGAGTTGAAAATTTCACCAAAGGCGAAACTGAAACTGGTAAACCCAAGAAAATACCCACACACCTTAGGATAGGGATGTGGTTTGATTGTGGTGAAAGTCGTTCCTCAACTCGCGTCCTAAGAGTTTGACATTCCTCTTTGGACTATGTCCCAGTTCGCTGCTAAGAAAAAGTTCCACGTTGTGTTGTGTCCTATTTGACGTAGTCCACTTTGTGTATTGAAAAGTCTGGAAAATAATTGTCAGTAGAAAAATGTAATATAAATACAAATATAATTTGTGCAAACCTGGTTTAACATGTCAGAGAAGACAATCCAATTTCAAGTGTACTGCTCACGAAGAAAATAGTGATCCAAAGTGATCTATTTAAACGAGGTGATGATTCAATAGCATGATATAACGTGTCACTTTTTAGGGAGGTGACGTCTCAACGTGTCACTTTTTAGGGATGTGACGTCCCAACGTGTCACTTTTAATGGAGGTAATGTCCCAATATAATATAACCTTGTGTTTAAGGCCAGTAATGTCCCAATATAATAATAATGCGTCACTTTGAGGGAAATGAATACGCAATGTAATATAACGTGTTACATTCAGGGAGGTGACAACCCAATATAATAATAACGTGTCACTTTGAGGACAATGACGGTTCAATATAATATAACGTGTCACATTCAGAAAGGTAACACTTCAATAATAATTTAACGTGGCACGTTGAAGGAAGTGACACTCCAATAATAATTTAACGTGTCACGTTGAAGGAAGTGATGCTCCAATAATAATTTAACGTATCACGTTGAAGGAAGTGACACTTCAATAACAATTTAACGTGTCACATTGAAGGAAGTGACGTTCTAATAATAGTTTAATGTGTCACGTTGAGAAAAGTGATGCTACAATAATATAATGTGTCACGTTGAAGGAAGTAGCTCTCCAATAAAAATTTAACGTGTCACGTTGAAGGAAGTGACACTCCAATAAAATAACATGTCACATTGAAGGAAGTGACTCTCAAATAGTAATTTAACGTGTCGCGTTGAAGGAAGTGACGCTCCAATAATATAACGTGTCACGTTGAAGGAAGTGACTCTCCAATAAAAGTTTAATGTGTCACGTTGAAGGAAGTGTCGCTCAAACAATATAACGTGTCACGTTGAAGGAAGTGACTCTCAAATAGTAATTTAACATATCACGTTGAAGGAAGCGATGCTCCAACAATAGTTTAACGTGTCACGTTGAAGGAAGTGACGCTCCAATAATAATTTAACTTGCCATGTTGAAGGAAGTGACGCTCCAATAATATAACGTGTCACGTTGAAGGAAGTGACGCACCAATAATATAACGTGTCACATTGAAGGAAGTGATGCTCCAATAATAATTTAACGTGTCACGTTGAAGGAAGTGACCCTCCAATAATAATTTAACGTGTCACGTTGAAGGAAGTGACGCTCCAATAATAATTTAACTTGCCATGTTGAAGGAAGTGACGCTCCAATAATATAACGTTTCACGTTGAAGGAAGTGACGCTCCAACAATAATACCCTATGATAAAGAACAAATCTCAAAATATGGAGTATGGTTATAACATGGTAATTTAATTAGCTTCTAGTAGTTTGTGAAGTCGATAACATCTCTAGTTGTTATTAAAACTTAGTCGACCTTGTGCTCACAAAAAAATTGTTAGTGAAAAACAGAGAGATTAACAAATGTCAAGACTTTTAAACGCGTCAAGACGATCTGGCAGCCATGAAGAACGAAAGAATTTGGAAGAACGATTTTGAGGACTTATAACGTTGAAATGAGGCGCTAAAGTCCGATTAGGGATTTCACATGAGGTGGATCCCTACTTTAAAAAGATCTCTTGCAAAGAGAAAACTCGCTTGACACAGAATATCTTTGAAACATGAAGTTAAACATAGATTTTGAGAACTTTGATCTATTTCAAAAAGTTGCCCCTGTTTCCAGTCCAAGAGTACTTAACTGAATAATTTGCAAGAAACGAAAATGACTTATTCAAAAACATGTCTTGATTTCCTCTAGGGTCTGTAGTTTAAAATAGTTAGAAGACTGAATCCTTATATAGGATTGCCTACGTATCTTGTTGGAACAAGAAATCAGGTTTGACGTAGTTCGAACTTGAAACTTAATAGAATTTAAAGAGAACGAAAGATTTGCCAACACACAACAATAGAATAGAAATAAAAGAGGACAAAATTTGTCAATGTAAAATAGAGGATAAGAGTAAGCTTATTGGATTGGACCCTTGGTGCCGAGAATCCTTCATAATAACATCTTTGAAAAGTATTGGTTCATGTCCCTCTTCTGGTGAACGTTTGGACTGATCCTTCCAAGATTGAAAATACCTTTTGGAATTCCGACTCCAATTCTAGCGACACCTGCAGAGTTCAGATGTAATTAGTAACAAAATAAAATTACAAAAGTAAAAGATAAGCTTTTAAATAAAGTTGTTCAGCTTATATTGGTCTGGATAACGTCTTATGGTCTTCATCATTGTGCCAAGATATTCCATCTGTAGAATTGAGAATGTGTAAGTCACAATAAATTGAAAGGAAAATTCTTTAAAAGAGGAGAAAGAGTAGAAATCATCTGAGTTATGATGAGGGCAATATGGATCTAAAGATGCCTTGTAACTTCGTAATTCCTGCGTCCAAAGAAAAATTCTTAGTTTTGAGAGACTGATTCATGTTGGCTTTGCCTTACCGTACTGATGCTTCTTTAACTTCTGGTTTACAAGCTTGTCAGATCTCGAAATGTCGCTTGATGGAATTTTTGAGGACTCTCCTCGAAAATTCTGCCCCAGCTTAAAATATAATCATAAACCTTGAACTTTCTGTAGTTTTCAGTTGAATTTTTTGAGTGAATCTATAAAATTCTGCCCCATTTGCGAATAGAAATTTGTCAACTTTGAGTTCACTTGCGGCTTGTTATTTGCTGCTTATGGCGCTATTTTCAGAATTTTTAAGTCCAAAAAAAAGTCATTTTCAGCCCTTCGAAACTGCTGCAATTCTGTCTCATTTCAGCTGTTCAAATTTCGGCCAATTTGAACGGTAAAACATTTTCATTTCAGCTCTTTTGAGCTGTTGTTGCTGCTGGTTTTTGGGTTCTAACCCAATAGAATATTATTTACTCTATCGTGACTTCATGGAGGTTGACCCGAAGAGGATCAAATGCAAGAGAATGGGAGTCCAAATCGGACTGGTTCTGGGCAGCGACTGGAACTCGAGCTTTGGAGGCAATGAACATTACCACCAAAATGTGACTGGGACAGTCGAGAGCAAATAAAATCTTAAACTACGAACTAAGAGCTCTCAAAACCTTTCCGGGGGTGCTCTCAATTCTTCAGCTCTCAAAAAACCGTCCCTTATGAACAGTAAAGAGAAGCTTATTTATAAAGGAAAAAAGGGAAGTAAAAGGGGTCTAGATCGATGTGGGGGAATCCAAAATTCAAAAATTCTCCAAGGATAAGGTTTGGACAGCTACTATCGTACTATTTCCAACAGATTGAGGACGAGAGCCCTCTGATTTAGGGCAAGGACGACGAGGCATCAAGATTGAGACACATGGCGTTGTTCTCGAATGTTCCTCATACGAGAAGATAAAGGAGAGAGGAGAGTGCCACGAGCGATTGCCGGACTAAGCTTGATTTTGTTACTGAACTCGCGATTCTGGACTGGATTGAGTCATGATTTATGGGTCGTTTGAAGAAGAAGACGCGTGGGGTCGCGTCGTATTGGTATCGTTGTAATGTATGTTTGTATTGTACGCATATGTGTATTGTTGGGTCTATTTGGGGGTTATTTGGAATGGTTGTGGGCTGGGCTGCTGCAAAATGTTGCTAATGGGCCAAGGAATTGGATAGATTCTGGCCCAAAGGTTCAAGAAGAAAGTGGTTAAATTCACAATTAAGAAATAGCCTAATGAATTAACATTTTAACCAAACAAAATTAAGAAGCTAACCAAATTGAGTTACTTAACAAATTTGGCTAAAGCCTAAATAAGATGAATCAATATTAATTAATTAACGAGTTTCTTAATCTCAATGAAATAAAATAATTAACTTAATTGTAAATTAATGATTCAAAATTATAACCATAATTTAAACTAAACTAATTTAATAAACTACTTACTAAAATTAAAATCTTTTTGAGATGATTTCGAAATGTTTATAAAATATACTAATTATATACAAAACTATATAAAACATATATATTACTTAAAAATCATTAAAAAAATGGTAGATTTAATTAAAAGTAACTAGAAAAATATTTTGAGCTTTATAAAAACTAGGGATAAGGGTCTGGAAAATATCCCAACTTTGGTCGGATTTGCTGTTGCGATACTAAACTTTCATGAGGACCTATTGTCTCCCTAGACTATTTAATATCGTATTTTTTACCCCTGAACTATTTAATAATGTATTTTAAAGGTATATATGTGCCCACGTGGACACATTA
The DNA here is from genome assembly GCF_000226075.1 of Solanum tuberosum. Classification (NCBI taxonomy): domain Eukaryota; kingdom Viridiplantae; phylum Streptophyta; class Magnoliopsida; order Solanales; family Solanaceae; genus Solanum; species Solanum tuberosum. Next base: position 569,593 of record NW_006239028.1, on the reverse strand, counting down.
CTATTTATAATTTTGCATTATTTTTTATGTCCACGTGAGCAAATATATATGTTTAAAATACGGTATTAAATAGTACTAGGGAGGTAATAGGTCCTCATGAAAGTTTAGTTTCGCAACAGCAAATTCAACCAAAGTTGGGATATTTTTCAAATCCTTATCCCTCAAAACTAATTATTTCAAATCATTTGGAATTAAGAAGCTCGGTGATTAATCTAAATCATGGAGGTCCAAAATTGGATGTCAACAGTAATCAAAATCATAATTAAATCACCCAGTTGTTACTAGATTTCCCTAGACTTTACTGACTCCGATTTCATCCAAATCTGGACTAGATTAGAAAATTCCAAGTTACTACCAAAAAAAATTCTGACCCCAATTCTTTCCCCATTGACTTTTCTATAACGACGGGAATAGATTGTTACAGGCAGAGATAAATATGACTTCAGTAATGTTAACAATGAAGGTATATATACCCTGCAAATTTTCTATAACGGATTAATATAAAAAGAACCTTTTTTCTTCTTCTTTCTTTTTCTCCAAATCAAATTTAAAAAATGAATCCGTTTTACATTAGTGATTAATTAAACATGACCATAACATTATTTTGGTGGTATACACTTAATTAATTTTTTATTAGAGAACTAATACCATTTGCAGGTGAGAATGTTTTTCAATATATATGTCATGCACTTTTATTTTTAGTCTGTTAAAAAAAGAGAATGATACTTTTTGTTTTATATATAGAAATGATTTAGCTTTAAACTTTATTTTTTCATGAGATGATCTAAATATAATCACACGAATATTTCTATGACTTATTTTAGATCATAATTTTTAAAAATATTTATTCCTTTGATCAAAGTACATCAGATAAGTTGTGACGGCGAGAGTACAAATTAAAGGAGCACAAACAACGTAATATACGTACAGTAGGGTTTGGATTCAAATTAATGATCACTTAATTGTACAAAAGAGTTTATAATAATCATCTTACAAGAACTAATTTAGGATTCACAAACAACTGAGAAATATAAGGGAAAAAACAGTAGAATACTTAATTACTAAAAAGTAATTTAAAGAAAAGGCCTATGATTGAACATGACTGCTAATTAATTAATTAGCAGAAAAAAAGGAAATCAAGGCACTTATATATATATAAAATAAAAAACCAAATGGTGACTTGATAAATATGAGACATAATTCTTCCAGAGCTATATATATATATAGCAAATCCCTTTAAGTGTTCAGCAATAACCTGCTCATGAAGACACAATTCATCACTTTTCTGCAAAAGAAAAAACAAGAAAAAGAATAATGTATACATGTATTCATTGTTAGATATATTTTAATTTCTAGTGAAATTAATCAGAATATATACTAGAGCATGAACGTCTATCTAAGTCTATACTTTATAAGAGTTAATTCAGTTACATATACATCTTTTGAATCGAGCTAGGGTCTATTGTAAACGGTCTTTATACCTCATAGGTTTGTGTATCGTCTACTATCTTCCATAGATCCTGCTTATAAGAATACACTGAATATGTCATTATTGTAGTCATGATAGAAAATGTTCTATACTGTCGGATCTTCTATAGGATATTTTACTAACAATGTACATATAACTTAAACTTCATCAGAAATCAAGTTTAAGATTTACACACCATAAGTACAAAAAGTGTAAGTTACATAAATGAATACTGTCAATATAAAGAATTTTTACACTATGGGGTTACCTATTAGAGCAGATAATCAGTCTTATTTTTAAAAATTACAAATTTCACTAGATATTATGTTAATTTCTTTGATGTATATATCTAAAACTCTTTGTAAAGAAAGCATAAGTTGAATTAAAGGGATGGAAAAGAATCGGAATATTAGACTTAGAGTGTCACAAGTCTATGATGCATATTATTATTTGGGTCTAGGTCCATACAAACTTGTCTTGTGGTCTACGCTAGTCTTGAAAGTGTGTATCATGTAAATTTGAACTGCGCCTTATAAAACTCTACATTTTCCTCCTCTCATATTTCAATGTAGTATTCACTTAAGCTGTCATGTACACCTAATAGTTACTAATTTGCCAACCTAAAAATCTCTTAATCCTGCTTGACCCGCCCTCTGTCCAGAGTGTCACATACACCTCTCCTTAGAGACTCAAGGTCCTTGCAAAAATTTGTTCCACCATTGTATTAAGGGAGTACATGCTCTGATACCAAATTTATTATGATCCAAATTCATGGCATGTATTGTTTGAGTGATTAAAGAAAAGAAGCTAGCAAAAGGATGTTAATTAATGATAGAGAGATTGGTCATATATTGATACATCGCAAAGGATCAAATCCAGAAATTCCAGATTCCCAAGTGAGATAATTTGGACCTAGGCCCTTATTAATTTATTTTTAGGGATACATTATATTGAGCCCTAAAAATATTTGTATAGCATGTGAACTTAAACTATATCTTATATATTAAGTTCTTTCTTTTCCTCTCTCATTCCAATGTAGAATATATTCAACTAGGGTATTATATGCACCTCATCTTCAGAAGCTTGTCAGCCTAGAAATGTGTCAGTCCTGCTTAATCCCTTATCCGACAGAGGCATCACAGAGGGATAGAAGCAGTATAAGGGTGAATTGTTAGGTTTCTTACCATTAGATAACTTTAGTATCAAATAATGTTCTAACCTTTTCAATCATCTTTAGCTAATAACTTGAGAATTCTACCAATATATTGCCATTTATATATGTTAAAGCCTACTTGACATGATATAATTAAATTCATCTTGATTTTACACTATAAGTTTTCATTTGCTAGGCCATTTTACTTGCTATAGTCTAGAAGAAAATCTAGGAAGCCATGAGCTTAAAACCGTGGACGCTAACATAACACATATATCCACACTAGTCATTCATATCTTTAAAACTAGAAGCAAACACATAAAATCAACATTGATACTATAATCAAGTAGATAAAAAATATGTTTTTTTGAACAAATTAATATATATATAAGTTGAATGATATGAACATTTATATGAAGCAAATAGAAGACAAAAATGCTGCTAGAAACCAACAACTTCGATAATGGAGGAAATAGGAATATGTCATACAGACTATAGTACATAATTATTTGTTTTTATGAAAAATATATATATATAGAGCATTCTGACAAATAAAGAATAAGTGTGATGCCCCCACAAAGATCTAATACAGACAGTAAGCAATCTTGTAAAGATACAAAGGACGAATAAACAACAATATTGAACATTCAAATATCAAAATTACCCTTGCAATAATAAGGTGATTTATATAGATAGAAGTGGAATCGCGATAACGTTACCTAATTTACGTTATGGATTCATAGTTCAATATTTTCAATAATTCTAGTACATTTTATATGGATAAATTTAGATTTAGACTAGAAGTTATGGATTCAGACGAACGCATATCTATACCACTAGACTAGATCCGTTCCCTATATCTATCAATGCGCACTAATAGGAAATTTAATATTTTAGTGTTACCGTGAAATTGAAGAAATATCAATATATACTATATATTATGATTTCTCGTACATAAGAAAGATTTGCAATTATGATTCTGTTGATTTAAAAATCCATTATAAAACGCACTTTTTCCATAAATTATTTTAAAAAAAATAAAGAGAGGGAGCATTGCATGGTGGAGTAAATTACTATAGATTGATTGATTCAGGTGGAATAGGACATAAATTTTACTAATAAAAAATGTCAATTCTAAGATGCTTGTTATATTAAAAATGTAAAAAGCCTATGTTACCTCAAATGACTATGGGCCCGTTTGGCCATAGATTTCCCAAATAATATTTGGGAAAAAAATTGATAAATAGTGTTTGTTTATACAATTTGTCATTATTTGACAAAAAAAATTGGCAAATATCCCAAATTTCCAAATACTAGTTTTTTCTAGTATTTGGACCAAATCTCATTATTTGGGATCTTTAAAATTAAAATTTTACACCAAACTTTTATATTTTACAAAAACACCCTCTATAGTAGTTATTTGCGTTGTATTACATAATTTTTTACGTGAACACCAAAGTAGTTATGAAATATGAAAGTGACGATATGGTTGTTGATAAAATGATGAACAATTGGCCAGGGTAACAAAGTCATGTGTTTTATCTACTTCACGATGTATGGAATGATGCTTGTTGCACTCACTCCAAACTACCACATTGCTCCAATGTCATGGACACTAGTTATTTGTTGCAACGAAGATCTATTGACTTCTAATACAAACTTAATGTTAGTTTTGATAGTTTTTAAAACTTATGGGTATAAATCACATTTTTCTTAAAAAGTCAAATATGTTTCCCAAATACTATGGCCAAACACATGGTGAAATTTTACTCAAATTTTCACCCAAATAATATTTGCCAAATATATTTAGAAATATATGGCCAAACGCTAGCTACATGTGGGGTGCACAAAATCTCCAGAATCCCAAAAGAATATAAACAAAAAATTTAAGGCTGACATATTATAAATCAGGAATAGTTGCCAAATACTTGAATTAAGACTTAATAGTTTTCATGAAGGTATAATACATGTGGTTTAAGTATTTGGTGAATGTTATGGGAATATATTTCTATGTGCGGGATTCAGGGAAGGGCCGGACCAATTAGGGTCTATTGTTTGTAGCCTTCCCCTAAGTACATTTTTGTAAGAGACTATTCTACGGTTCAAATCTGTGATATTCAGGATCACATAACAATAACTTGACCAGTTCTACAAAGACTTTGAAGTGCAAGTGTTTAGTACTTTTAACATTGTGGCATTAATCAAGACTTTTAGGTAAGGAAAATGATCATAATTTTGCATATTCATCCATCACTTCTAGGGTTTGAGGTGAATGATATTGGTTAGCTAAATATTTTTGTACTTTAATTCATGATCGATTGAAATTCAGGAGCTAAGATTTAAGAGAACGCAATTTGCTTCTTTCTCCCAGCACGGTCTAGAAGTTCAAACAAGTTGATTTCTCAGATGATTATTATTCAACTAATAGTTATTTTCTCAGAAAGTCTGTTTCATTGAAGAAAATTGACTTTCTGAGATAATAACCAACTATTAGTCGAGTGAGCATATAAGAAATCAACCCAAGCTAAACTGTTTAAGTTCCCAATTAGATCACTGAAATCTAGTGTTCAACATATAGTTAAAGTTCATCTTTAATGAATTATATAAAGATAGAATTATGATATTGTTTCATGATTCATCTATCATATACTAGTAGTTATATTAATCTAGAATATCCAACTAGCTTTGTTTTGCTATATTTTTCAAGTTTGGATCTATATGTAAAGATTCCTCTTTATCCCATTATATTTGGTCTCTAGAGGTAATTATATTAGCCTAATCATATAACTTTGCATATATTTTATTATATGGTTTAATAAATAAATAAATACCCTTTTTCAGATATTAACTAAACAATCAAATACTAAAGAAAAGCTAGAAATTTACCATTTTTTGGATCAAGAAAATGGGTGAGAAGAAGTGCAATCATCATCTCCTTTGCTCTCACTAGCCTTCTTCTTTTTCTTTTTGTACGGAATTCCTCTTGCTTTTGCTTGACACTCTTTCACTTCCCTTAGATACACCCTAATCGCGCCGCTTGCGAAAGGGTTCGTCTCTGGGGAGCCACCGTTTTCTTCATAGGCGGCTCTGAGCCGCCCGATCAGAGCATCCAGGCTCCCCCAGGCTTGTCTTAATGGACAAGTACAGGGAGCCGGAGGCTCGGGTTGACCATAAAAGATACAACCTTGCAAGTGAACCTTAGTCTTCCCAAACTGGTCAAGGTACCTAAGGAACTCCAACACGTGGTTGCTATTGCATTGGGACATGGAAACGGGTGGTCTTTGATTCCTTAGGTACTGACCAAACGTGTTCCAATCACGACGTTTCTGAGACTCATATCGACTAGGCGTAGCAGGTTGATCGCCCGGGGATCTTGATGATCCCTCAACCAATTCTTTGCCTCTATCAAAATTTGACATATTTTTTTTTTCAAGTGGAATTCTTGAAATGGATTGTGATTGATCGATTTTTGTAGCCAAAAATGAGGCAACTATTGAAAAGATTATACAAAGGTTAAAAGAATAGAAGAAAATGTATTGTAAGATAAAATCACATCAAAGGACCTATTGATTTGACAAGAAATGGGCCACATGAAAGTTGCTTTATGTGCTTCTCTTTTCTTCGTACGTATGTTTTATTTTTTGAACCAAACAATTTCGTTTTCATTACCATTAACTATACATTATTTTCTTACTAAGATACATTTATTGATGGCATTTTTGTCAACATTATCCCGGCCCCCACAATCTTTCAAAATATAATCTCCATTATAATCTTCATTAAAAGGACAGTGACTCACTAATCACATTTTTCTAGCTGTATAATTTGCATATTCTAGTAATTAACCTTGAAAAGTAATATACATACATGTGTATCACAATTTAACTATTTAAGTGGTCAAATGTTTTTGAACTTTAAGTTTATAATTATTTGACGAATTAGGAAAACATTTTTTTAAAAATGAATACACACGAGAAGACTATGTGTGAAGAGATAACTATTTGTAATTGATAAATAATTTTTTGCAAGTAAAAAATGCACATAAAAAGTCTAAACAATATGTTAAATTCGAATCATCGATAAGCAAGTGAAGTCAAACTTCACGATAGATAGCAAGAAGAGAAAGAAATTACGACTTCACCAACCACTTTGGCCTAATCGTTTATTGGTTAGAGAGAGCACACTTTTTAGTTTGGGTGGTTGTGAGATTCGATCTCAAGATCTCTGTCTGCTCTGATATCATGTTGAAGTGTGTGATCATTTCATTTAAAAGGTTAAGTTATTAGAGAGAGTATACTTTTTATTAGTTAATGATATTCTCAACAATTTTAGCATTTGACGAAATTCATGGCTAGTCATTCACCAAGGTCATTACCAACAACAAAATAGAGTAAAACAACTCAAAATTTTAGTAGCTAATCCAAAATCACCTAATCAATTGGCATGCATAGTTTTTATAGGTGTATCGATCAATATGTACTGCCAAGCCATCAATCATATACATTCTAGCATAGTCTTTCCCGCAAGAACATCACTACATAAAAAATTATTTTTAGTGGCAATTAACTGCAATAACTTAATTGCCGATAAATACGTATTTTTAGTGGCAATTAACACTCTTTGTATATGTCCCTAAAGTCTTTAGCGAGATTGGATCTAATGACACTTAACTAATGTCCGTAAAGACTTTATCACTCTTTACTAATGTGTATATTTATTGCCACTAAAAATTATTTTTGATGTAGTGCATTCACAACTAGGGCACTTGACAAGATCATGTGTATGATATTGATTTGTTAGAGAGCATTTAATTCTCATTGTGAGAATTCCAGCGTGGATTTGAATTAAATAGAATCTCAATATAAATATATGAGGGAAAACCCCAAAAAGATAAACAATAACAATTATTGGTGTCAGACTATACTGTGAAATATTCTTTAACATGATCTTTATTTTGACTAGCTATAGGTTAGTGGAAAGTTGGATATGGTATGAATTATCAGATGATGAAGTTAGAAGTATAAAAAAAAAAAATTGGCTGTCACTTTCATGATATATAAGTGGAATATTGTAAATAGTATATACTATACATTAGGGCCTATATATAAGACTTTGTTCCATAATTTGTGATGAGTAAGGTAGACTTTAAGACTCTTTCTCCAGAATTGAAGGTCCAAAATGTCAGGTTTATTGGAAACAAGATTTTTATGTTTACATGTTTTATATTTCATATATTACTGGACTTGCTAAGTTGGTCTCAGCCGCCAGGATCATTTAATATACTAATCGATTAAGGTTTAAATTTGCTTCTGAACTATAGTATTAGGTAAAATCGATCTTGTCTAATTTAACGAATAATATGTATAACCGTTGGTTAAGGGCAGTCAAATTCTCTTCTTTTCTTTTGCCTTCCGTTAATAATTGCGGTAAAATTGGCCTACTTTAACCTTTTACTAGTAAGAAAATATAACTAGCATCACAAATTACCCGATTTTAATCGAAAAAGGACATACATGTCACTTCACATAGTTCATGAATATATTTGAACCTTTTTGCATAGAAAAAAAAAGATAGGAGAAAATACATTAACTTCAAATTTATTTTTAACAACAATAGCATATTTCGTGTAATTCTATCAGTAGGATGATACGAGAAAGTAGGAAATATACATAGCCTTACCTCTACCTTTATATGGTATAAATATTATTTCAGATAGATTTTTGACTCCAAAGAAATGTTATTGAATCAAGATTCCAACTGATGGTTTTAAATAATTTATATAGACAAAAATATCACTATTTCTCACTGTCTCAGGTAGATATAAAGATGATAAATTACTGTTTCTAAAGCTGTTCATATATATAACTTTTTTTCCTGATAATAATAAAGTCACGGAGATCTTTGATAAAGTGTCTGCTTATTTATTGGCTTTCTCTGAAATTTAAGTAATATCTTTTGAGATTTTAAATTAATCTTCTTTTAACATTAAGGAATAAAAAATTAATCCTTTGGATAAATTTTGCTTATAATAGTCAAAATAATATTTAAAAAATAGATGCTATCATAGATATATAACAACTAATTACTATAAAAATCAAATAAATATAAGAACAAACGAAATTATTAAGAGATCTGACTCTAATTCCGTTTAAAATTAAATAAAATGTATAATAGCTTTGGTAACTATGTGATTAGGAAATGTGAGACCATCTCCAACTCACCTCTATTTTACTTTCCATTCTCTATATTTGGAAGGTAAAATAGAGAATGAGCACTCCAATCCATCTTTATTTTAGATTCTATTCTTCATTTTTAGAGAGTTGAATAGTAGTTCTCCAAATTGGAAGAACTACTATTTACACTCTCTATTTCACTTTTTCAATATTTTATTATTATTTTCTATTGTTTTCTAATTAACATATTATTTTGCATATAATGTCATTAATTAAATATCTAATATTCATAATTCTTTTTAAATGTAATATAATATTTTAAAAAATATTATTTAATATATACTACTTTAAATATTATTTTATATATACTACTTTATCCCAAATTAAAATATTTTTATTTTATTTCTAATTTTCGTCAATAATATAATTTTATTTTATTATTAATTTTCACTATAAAGAATGCACAAAATTAAAATGATAAGATGAAAATTTTAATTAAAAATACAATACATAACTTAATAATTTAAATACAAGATAAAACACAATACAATACATAACATAATAATTAATTTATCACAACAATCATTTTGTAATCCGATAGGTCGTTTCACAATTTAGCACTATTCGGAAAAAAATTAGGGTATGATGGTAGATGGAAATCTCCGGTTTGAACAATTTTTAGCTAGACATAATAAAATTAAGGACAAAAATGCTCATTTTGAACTCCGTAATGCATTAATAGAGCATTTATGGAAATTTAAAATAAAATATAATTTTATATTAAATAAAAAATTTGAAAAAATAAAATTTTATATCACATGAAAATTATATAAAGTAATTATTTGGGAAAAAGAAAAGAATGATTTATATTATGAAATAAGAAAATAAGAATGAAATAGAAATAATAATATAATATTGAGGAGAAAGAAAAAAATTCCTTTTTAGAGAGTAAAATAGAGAATTAGATTGGAGTTGATTGTCTAGAAAAATAGAAAACCTTATATTTGAAGAGTAAAATAAAGTTTAAGGTTGGAGATGGCCTGATTAGACTAATCCGCGTGATATTTGAACCCCACAACTGAAATACAATCAAATTTTCCTAAAACAATATCGTTCGTCCAACTATATTTTGACTACTATAACAAAATGTTATTATAAATAATAAATAATGCACTATATAACACAAAATCAATTCCAAAGAATATTTTACTATTATTATTATGAAAAATGAATTATTAATTATAAAGAGGTCTAACAATACGACACATGATCAAGACATAAAATATTTTTTATATATTTTCATCCATAATATTATAGTTAAATGTTACACCATCATATATAAATGTTTACATAAAGTTACTTTTGAGAAATGAAGTACGATAACTAATTTCACATTTTTTGAATCTATATTTATGTTATTGGTGTATAAATTTAATTACCTATTCTTTTCTACTAAAAAAATCCTTAAGTTATGTGTTCTTTTATATTTTTTAAATTTTGGGGAAATTCTTTTGAAAATTTATAACCAAAAGTTTTACATCTAATCAGTACGTACAAATAAGCTTTTGTGAAGAGACAACACGTTATCAACTTTATAAATGCATCAGCTTATATTATAGAGTCCCAAAAATACTTGCCTATCAATTTCAGCAGCGGTGTATGCACTAACTATACCGCGATCGATAAAATTCAACAGTTTTGATTAAAATTTTATATTCTTAAAAAAAAATTCAAAATTATGGATTCGCTTGTTTGTAGGGTACGTAGACAGATAAATCTAAGTATTCATTGTGACAATTGAAAATTTATGAACATAAATACAATGGAACCATGGCTCACTGATTTAATGTTTTTCTTATTTATTTCAAAAAATTCATGATGAATAGACAACGATCCTAGATTCCTGGTTATATGCTTATATATTGTCGTGCTTATATACTTTTATTTATCTCATTATCGTACAAAATATTATGAATAGTATATAACAAAATTTAAGAAAAGTAGTATACAGTAATAGATTACCTTTTTCTCTATTTTTATAAAGTGTTATTCTTTCATGAGTTGGTAAAAATATATTTGTATTTGTAGAAATCTCACGTCTAGGACTAGAAATTAAGGATTGTATTAATGATTAAAATTGTTGAATACATGTTATTTATATAGGGAAAGAATTGTAGAGTCCTAAGTTAACTATACTTAGAGTCCTACTATAATACCCATTAGGCTATTACTACTACTACTACTATAATAATAATAATAATAATAATAATAATAATAATAATAATAATAATAATAATAATAATAATAATAATAATAATAATAATAATAATAATAATAATAATAATAATAATAATAATAATAATGTAATTATAAATAATCTAATCTTAGTTGTACTATAATCCTAATCGTAATTTAATCCTAGTCGTAATAAAATCTAGTGTGACTCTAACTCTACAGCAGTGTTGTAAACACACCATCTTCATTAAACCTATTCATTTGACATGTTCCAATCATTAACTTCCTTCATCTTCAACAATATTGATGCATATTAAGTTATAATAAATTACTTCGGTAATAACGGGCTCGGGCTTGTATCTAGGTATCAAATGCACAGATATATGGTTGATTTTAGCCAAAATATTATTTCGCTCGTTTGTGGATGATGGCAAACCTTTAAAGTTTAAAGTTAAAGAGTTAAAATTTATTAAACTTGAAGTTTATACATAGAATAAACAAGGTCAAAAGTTCAATATTATATTTGTAAATCACCCAATTTTAGGGCCTTCATTTAAGATATAGTTCTAAAATATGCATGTGCTTCCATTTGATACATGTATTTAAACAAAATTATGGTTGGCATTCTTTCCGTATCTATCATAGTGTTTTTTTTAAATAATTATGTATGAAATTCAATCAAATATATTTAGTGTTCATTCATAAATGATTAAATTCCAATTAAAATTATCTGAAATTTGTATGGTCCACAACTAGTTTTTGAATACGAGATATCCAATATTCTAGTCACTATGGATGTATTTTCCTAACCTAAGTAGCTTTCTTTTGTACATGTATATCATAATCATGGATTCTTATATGATCATATTTTTCTTTATAATGCATTAATTTCATAAACAACACTACAACATTTATGAAAAGGAAGAAAAAGAGGAGGAACGGCCTTTAGTTTGTCATACTGATTACAAGTTAAATAATTTGAAAAAATTGAATATAACCTAAATATATAGCAACGTAAAAATTGAAACCCAACTTAATCGTTCCTTCAAAAATTCAATCAAATAGACATAATTAATACAACGTATTTTTTTTACTTGATTTGATTTTCAATTTAAAAGAACCAACATGGTTTTGTTTGATACTTAAGAAAAAATCGAATCAAACACACCGTAAAGACTATATATTTATACAAGTGACCATTTACACAAGTTTCTTTTGCAAAAGAGCTTATTGTAAAGACATTGAATTCAATTAGTCTTGTTGAATAGATGAATATTCCCTTTTCTTAACCATAGTTCTAGACTATGTAATCTCTATATAAAATATAACACAATATCTTAAGAAATGACGTGTAATCTTCAACTTTTAACCATCCAAAAAAGTGAAACTAATCACAATAATTAAAATCCTACGTCCAAATAGAAAATTCCTTAATTAATTCTGAAGCAGGTATGCTTCTTACTTATTTTCTACTGTAATTGATAAGTAAGCAAGAATTTTTTATTATTATTTTTAAGAATATTTACATGTAATTTAACAAAACACTATATATGATGATATGATTGGTGTGTGTGGCAGTGTGGGGGTGGGATTTAGGTTTAAGGGTGCACAGAGTCAGAATTTTCGAAGAAGGAGTGTCAATCGTTGGGGATGTTGAATCAGAGGGGACTGAAGGAGACAATGAATTTGAAATGTTATTTGAAGGTGATTAAAGGTTCCTTATCAAAGACACCTTTTCATAGGACCTCAACACGAGACGAGATCTTTGATTAAAAATAAAGAAGTACTTATCACCTTTATTTATTCATGATGATTTCAATCAATTAATAATTAGTAATCAGTAGTACGGCGGGGAGCTAATTAATTAAGATTGATTAAAGGCTACTCAATTAATCCATAATGCATAAAGGTGTATGTCTGTTTCTGATTATCAGCAAGTCCAAAGCTGGAATCTCAAAAACTTTACTCACCTAACTTTAATTTCCATTTTTGTGTTATAGTACTGTCTTTTCAATTTGCATTCACTACAAACTCTAATCATATACAGATATGAATAATTAGCTTATAAACTAAATCATTGCCTTATTTATTTTTTATTTGATCCATGTTTTTGGTGAACCTTCCTTTCACAACTTAATTATAGGACCCTCAAACATTACCCTCGGCGGAAATGCAGGATAAGACGGCATATAATAGACATTCCTATGAATCATATGCATAGCTGAAATTTAGTGCACCAGCCTGCTATTTGCATTGTATTTATAGTTGATTTTGTGTGACCTTTAGGTCACACGTTCGAGCCATGGAAGCAATTACTAATACTTGCATTAGGATAGATTATCTACATCTAATTCGGATTCTTAAAACAACTTATGATGTATTAATTGATAATTTTCTATTCCGGATCCATATTAGTCTAGGCTTCCATAATCACTAATGATCGCGAATAAAAGGATAGCCTAATGCACGAATAATTTTACATTCATTCGGAGTCTTGCATTCCCCTCCTCAATCTCAAGAAAATTGAATCACCTAGATAGATTATAAAGAAAAGTCCAACACATAAATTGAGACAAGAAGTACAAAAAAATAATAATTACGTAGACACTGATATATATTTGAATCTACGTACGTAAACACGCACAAACATTCATGAAAAACAGGATATGAAAGCTATATATATAATAAGTAGTACTAATTAATAAATGTGGCCAGAAAAATGTTGAGGACATATAATAGAAGTGTTCATGAATGGGAATATTGTACAAAGCCAAAGATTGATATGACATAGAAATGTGCCAAACAGTAAATCGTGGCTTTGCTTCCCACAAAAGGGACATTCAGCATGGATAATAGCAAGTGTACAGTATCAGTTTTTCTTGGAAAGGAAAATGGTGGGACATATATATAATATATAGTTACATATATGATATTTAATAATATTTAACATATTCAGTATAGTCTCACAAGTATGATTCGGAGAAGGTGATATGTAGATAGACTATTTTTGATAGATGGGCTCAAGACATGTAAAAGAAAATCAAGTATTGAAGAAAAAATGCATAATACATAAAGTGTCCTTTAACTTGCTTCAATCCCTCAACTAACATCTATATCCTCTATCTTAATTTGAGTGTGAATAAGTACGCACAAAAACTTGTATATATATATAATTAAACAAATATACACATTCATCGACTTTACATGACAATTTTGTGTCCTACATGATTGTGGCATTTTACGTGTATTATGCCACATAGGACGTTGTATCTAACTTGTTGAATTTCATATAAGTTTAAGTATCTACTTATACACACGTAAAATTGGAGGGTACAAATGCTCGTTGAAGCCAAGTTACAAGGCATATTTATATACTACGCCGACAAAAACATGTTAAAAATAAAAGGAGAAGTGAATAGTGATGCCAACCATAACAATATGCAATTCAATTTGAACAAAAGAATGCAAACCCTAGTTCATATGGAAACACACAGTGAATGAAAAGACAACTAGACGTAATTTTCTACAAGAAAAATCTACCTTTTTCAAGGTTGGAGACAGAGCCAGGTACTCAAAAAGCTCTTTTATCTTATGCAGACAAGTGCAAATTGGGGCAGGAGAAAGCCATGGTAAGTAGATATTGAATTATTTTCTCCGTTTCAAAATAGTTATAACATTTCATTTTTTAAGAATTAATTTGGTTAATTTTTAATGCTAAACTAGATTAAATTAATTCGATAGAGGTAGAAGTGAACATGATACGGTAAGTTACCTCTTTTATTTAAATTCTTCTTTTAAGACGTTGGAAGAAAGAGGTAGTAATTTTTTATTAAATTGATTTCTCATACACGTTCACTCAATTTATTATTGTCGCTATCTCAAAAAGTTGTTTTGTTTTTTTTTGAAGAAAATTTAAAATAGAAAAAGAAATTAATAATAACTATTAATTGCCACCTTATATAAAGAAGAACAGTTTTTAACCTAAGATTACCAAACCTATTTTTTCGAATATAAAGTTTTGGTCCGTCCCCCAAACCATAGTACTATTAAAGAATATTTTGCACAAAATGGACGCTTGTAATTGGTTATTGATTTACTCGCTTTGTCGTCTTCTCTGCCGACTAAATGTAGACAAATGCCCTAATAAAGCACCGTTAAAATTTTGGTACACTGAATGAAGTTGTTCCTTTTTTATATTAATAGGGGCGTAGTTATTCTAAAGTGAGGGTGTCCGTCGAAAAATAATATTGTATATATAAGTCAAATGATATACGAAGTGATTCAATAACATATTTTGGACACCCTTGACAGAATAGGTTATAGTAGTCTAGTGATTTTAGATGTCTTGAAAGAGCTAAGAGTGTTCGTGGTTCGATTTGGATCGGTTATTGATTAAAACCAAAACCAAACCAACCTAGTCGGTTTTATAAATATCTAAAACCAAACCAAACCAAACTAAAAAAATAACCATCGGTTTGGTTATTGACGGTTTGGTTCGGTTTGATTCAGTTTTTTTGGATTTTTTAGTTTGAAAGTAATAATTTTTTTAGGACATACGTATCTTGATAGACACAAACACCTAGTACATGAACAATCCACTGAAAAGCTATTGTTGATTCAATTAAGCAATTAAACAATACTAAAGTTATCATTACACGAACAAAGTGATTCAATTAAGAGAAGGTGTAACTATCTAGTCTATCTTATGAAAGGTATGGTAGGTAAAGACTAAAGTAATGAATTTTGATGGACTTGGACTTATGATTGTAATAGATGAGCTAAAATTTAAGTGTTGGACTTGAGAAATTGATAAAGTTAAAGACTTAAGTTACTTAAAATTTAACAAAATATTTATATTTTATTTATGAATAATATATAAATAATTATAAAGTTTATATATATAATTTATCAGTTCGGTTTGGTTATTTTTGCAGTTATTTTTTAGTAAAACCAAAATCAAACCAAATAGTATCGATTTTTCAAAATTTAAAATCAAACTAAACCAAATCAAACCAAATATTAGTTTTTTAATCAGTTTGATTTGGATTGCGGTTCGGTTTGATTTTTTAACCATAACCATGAACAGCCCTAGAAAGAGCCATAAGTGCTCATGTGTTCGAATTCACTAGTAACGATTTTTTCCCCATTTTTTTGACACCCTTCGTGAAATTCGTGGCTCTGCCACTCTATATTAGAGGTCTCGATTTTGAGTTATGAATATGAAAAAGTCTTTAATAGAGAGTGTTTCTTCAAATGAGTCATACCTTGTACAAATCTAAATTAATCGAACTTCAATGTTGTGTTCGAATCTCACTAGTAACGATTTTTTCCTCATTTTTTTGGACACTCTTCGTGAAATTCCTGGCTCCGCTACTGTATATTAGAGGTCTCGATTTTGAGTTATGAATATGAAATAGGCCTTAATAGAGAGTGTTTCTTCAAATGAATTATACCTCGTATAAATCTAAATTAATCGAACTTTAATATGGATACCGGAAAAAAAAACTAGAGCGTAAAAAGGATCTCCAAATATCTGATGAGTGCGGTGAGATTTTACTACTTTTGAACAACAAGACAGACCTGTCTTTACGTGGTATAAATATTACTTATTAGATTGGTGTTAATTGTTAAAGTTAAGCTCTTAATTAATTCATATAACACAGAGATAATTTACGTAACTAAATTAAGAAATTTATCCACGTCATTTTATTTCATGTGTGATGCATTTCAAGTTGCATCAAGGTACGTAGCTTAGACTCAACATGCAAAGAGTATACGGAAACAATTTTTATCGGCAATAAACATGCACAATAACACAGAGTGCTAAAATATTTATCGGCATTAGTTAATTACCATTGGACCCGATATCGCTATAGGTTTTAGGGACATTTACAAAGAATGTTAACTGTCTCAAAAAAAAATATGTAGGGACGATTAAACTATTGTCACTAATCAATTGTCACTAAAGATAATTTTTAATATAGTATTATATATATATACAATACAATTTTTCGATCAAGAAGTATCTTTCCCTCTCCTCGAGCAAAGGTAGCTCCGCCCCAGGCTACTATAGAGTGACATGCGGACCACAGATGACAGTATAGTTTGGTTATTTTTGAAATCTTCAGGATGCCATTTTTGGATATTAATGTAATTGACTAGCGTAAACTTGCTTGAGAAATTCTTCCTCTCAACAGAAATTTAATGCTATCAACCCTCATCTAATAGCTTGAGTTAGAGATCAGATATCTAAAGAGATTGATATTTTTTGAATTGTTAATTAAAGATTTAGGTTATTCAAGAACCTTTGGTGTCAATTAATTTCTTTTTGTATACCTATCTATTATTTATTTTTTGTTTATTGTTGTTCTTAATTTTACTATTTTAGGGTTCACGCTCCTTTTTTTGCTTGCATCAATGTGGTATTTTTGACTCGATGCTAAGGGAGTGTTTGGTATATGGACTTGGAAAATATTTTTCTCATTAAAAATCACTTATTTTTTAAGATTTTTTTTTTTGCCGAACATAGACACCCTGGTTACTGGTTAGAGTTATGCAGGTATTAGTTATACAGGGTTTAGTTATGCAGGTATTAGTTATGCATGGTTTAGTTATGCAGGTATTAATTATGCAGGGTTTAGTTATGCAGGCATTAGTTATGCAGGGTTTAATTATGCGGGTTTTAGCTATGTGGATATTAGTTATGTAGGTATTATTTATTTATGTATACATGAATTATTAACTATTATATTAAACTTGTAGTAAATTATTAATATATATTATTTACAAAATAATAATACATGTTAATAAAATGTGGAATATATTGAATAATATACAATGCTAATATTTTTATTTTTTTAATCAACAT
>NW_006239028.1:455472-543971 GCF_000226075.1 Solanum tuberosum | reverse complement strand
TAAAGTTTCCAATTAAAAAAAATAAAATAAATTAAAAGAAATGAAAATGATCTATATATAAAAAGAAATAAAAACAACAAACGTATATAGGAAACAATAAAGTTTCCAATTAAAAAAAATAAAAAAAATTAATAGGGTAAATATGTAATTTATCATTTTAATACATGTATAACTAATACCCACATAACTTATTCCACCTTCTACCCTGCATAACTTTATACATAAATTCCCTCATAAGTTATGTTGGTATTAATTATGTAGGAATACAAAAAATGCAACCAAACACCGTATAAATTAATACATGAATAACTTTTATACAACATTTAAATTCTTACCAACCAAACATGGTATAAGTTATGTTGACTTTTATACCTAATACAAAACTTCTACCAAACACAGTAAAACTAATGCAACTTTTTATACATGAATAAGATGTCTCTTATACAGTAACCAAACGACCCCTAAGTGTAAAATACAAAATGTTCTTGTATAATATGATGTCAAACATTTTGGAACGTAACAAAATGAAAAAAGTGTATCAAGTTAATAAACAGAAACATAGTTATGATTTTTTCGAGAAAAATCTCTCTATTTTCATAAGATAGGAATAAGGGATCTACATATATATTGTCTTCTATAAATTTTACTTATGAAATTACACTGATCAGTATTGTGCTATCATTGTTGTTGAGTGATAGCATATTGGGGATACATTATATTCCCCACAATTTTTTTTTAACATTTAGAGGGACACATGTTTGCTTGATTAATTGATTTTAAATTGGGACCATTTATTTTGGCAAAAATTCTTTGTTTATATGGTGATGATTATGAATTTGTCATTTTTTGTTAATTTTGATTCTGTCTTTAAAATCTTACTAGCTACTCCTTTTGTTTTTTTTTCTTTTTCCACTCTGGAATTTTAGTCTTTTAGCAGAAAGGGTGATCCGTACATTAGTGATTTGAAAAATAAAAACATGTTGATCTGCAAGTGGGAAATTATATTGGTTCCCCATTACCCTTTCAAATGTAAGTGGAAATATTTTGGTCCACCATCCTTGTTTGTTTCATTATGATTTATACTTCCTCCATTTCGAAATAAGTGAGGGTGACTCTTAGAGACGCGAAATCACAAATAACTCTTGTTGAGTAAGCTTTATTGCACAATCTAGACACAAGAAAGGTAACCAACCTTATAAGCAAGACTTTACTAGATATAGTTTGCAGATTTTATAGGATATGATGTTGCTCGGATATCAAATTTGTCATGTCCCAAATTCGAGAGGCAATTGGTACCTGGTGCCACATTTGATCCTGAGTTGACCGTACTTTTTTTAAGCGTTTTTTAGTTTGTTTTAAAATAAGTGGTGTTTTAAGATTTCAAGAAGAAATTGATCTTATGCTTTCAAAATTATCCTTATTTACGTAACCAAGAACCATTAATTAGCTTTTCTTTGATTAAAGGTAAGTTAGTAAAATTGTACTCCTTAGTTTCTAATAAAAAGTAAGTTCTTAAGAAGTATGTCCAAGCTAAAAGCACATTTATTTTAAAACGGAGGAATAATTGAAGAAAGTTGGCCCCAAAGAGCAAGACCCAATTTAAAGGGGATAGCATTGCACCTCGGATCTCTTTATGAGGAAGTGTGAAGAGGCAAAATTAACTTAAGAAGTATCGGTGACTAGCTCTAGAGATGATGATTGTCCAAGATTATATGAGGAGATCAAGTCTAATTCATCCCATCACCACTAATATAGGACTCAATATCCCCATCACATGCTCAAGACTTGACATTTGAAACATAAAATATATATTTATGGGTTATACATTGGATAAAAACCTAAAAAAGGATGAGTTAACTTTGATATCATGCGGAAATATTGTGGATTTAATAGCACACAATCATAAACAAAGAAAATAGAGAAGAGGAATAACACAAGGATTTAATGAGGTTCGGCTAAACTTACTCCTCCTAACAAAAGCAGAGAAAGTTTTACTACATTGTGTATCTTGTGCTATTTCCGCAACAATACAATATTAAGGGACCTAGTCCCTCATCTAATTCATTTTTTTCCTCTTATATTGGGGGTAGGGGAAAGGGAAATGGAGAAGGGATTACAATGTGGAGAATTGACCCTCACCACCAAGGTGGAAGTTCAGATAGTCAACTAACTGAGCTGACTAAGATTCCTCTTTTCTTTCACATAGACAAAAGTAAGAAAATTTTAACTGAATTGCAATAGTCAAGTTAATATTTAGGCTCTGTGACATTACAATGCCATTTATAAAGGCCCAAATTGTCACCAAATGGGCTAGAAATGGGCTGTCAGTCAATTTAGCCCAATATTAATAATCTGATGGTCCAAGTGTACCCATAGTAGAGTCCATATAGCCCAATATTCCTTTATTACCCTACATATAGTAGTTGGGACAAAATCATTTTTAGCTTATAGACCAATTTGAGATCGATCTTTTCTTAAAAAATAAAAAATGAAAAAATCGGGGAAATAGGAGATGGGATTACAAATTGTGGTATCGAACTCTCATCAACAAAATAAATTTTTAGTTAACCGATTGAGCTACTAAAATTTCCACGTCCTGGGGTCGATCATATTGATATTAGTGGTTTTCTTTTTAGTGAAGTCAAACCAATTCAATAAATTGGACGATGACTTTAAATTATCTACGAATTAAGGGTAAAGTTCAAGGATCCTATTTTAATAGAATGCAATTGAAAAATAGACACATATCGAAGAGTCGTTGAAAATGACAATTTTTAATACGTAAATAAAACATGGACAAAAATATCCCACGCTCAAAAAATGAACTCCGGCTGTTTCAATTACAGGCCCAACAAATGATTAGCCCAATAACATTTTTACATGAACCAATGTCAGGCCCAATGGATATTCTTGGATATACTCATATTTT
Organism: Solanum tuberosum; assembly: GCF_000226075.1. NCBI lineage: Eukaryota > Viridiplantae > Streptophyta > Magnoliopsida > Solanales > Solanaceae > Solanum > Solanum tuberosum. Next base: position 541,042 of record NW_006239028.1, on the reverse strand, counting down.
CTTGGTATACATTTTTATTAGATGATCATGGTAAAAAGAAGTGGGGTGGGGGGTGGGGGGGACTCTAATTAAAACAAACATAATCAAATTTCTTATAGTTATTAAGTGGAATATTGAAGTTTCTTTAATTTCTTGATTCCTTATGGAAGAATAAACCTAATACTTATGCTAAATGCTGCCTAATAACCTCTCTTTATACTAAAACATATTCTTAGAGGATAACATTCTATATATGGTGTTAAATAAAATTGCTTGATGCTAAAGGAGAATATTTATTCTTTAACTTTGTTTAAAGATGCTATGCGCTAAATGGAAAACAGAGTGTATAATATAAAGGAATAATTACGGGTTTGAACTCAGGGGCAGATCTACCTGGAGTTCAGGGGGTTCGGGTGAATCGAAAAATTATACTATGTATATAGAATTAAATTTGTATTTTATGTCTATATAATTAATATTGAACCCCTTCAACACAAGCAAGAGGCTTAATTCAGTGGCTATGGAAGTTCAAAAGCTAGTAAGTGTGCGGGTTCTAATTTGGCTAGCAACATGGCTCTGTCACTGCCTGAACTACTCACCTATCTAGTTTACAAAATACGTATGAAGAGTACATATATTATTGATATATATATATATATATATATATATATATATATATATATATATATATATATATATATATATATATATATATATATATATATATATATATATATATATATATATATATATATATATATATATATATATATATATATATATATATATATATATATATATATATATATATATATATATATATATATATATATATATATATATATATATATATATATATATATATATATATATATATATATATATATATATATATATATATATATAAAATCAGTTAACGAATATATTATCGTAACTTTTCCAAATATAAAACACATAAAAAAAAGTTAGGATAAGAAATTGGATCATCTGAATAATTTTTATGGCAATATATACATTATTAATACATTGGAGATTCTTTTTGTCATTTTCAAAGGTAGAAAAATAAAATAAAATAAAAAAAGTTCTGATCCATAAGGAATAATATGGTATATAAGTACTTAAAAAGTACAGCTACCACTTTAACAGGTGTAGGAAGAGGAATCATACAATAGGGAGAAACCACTAAATAAAATATTAATCATACTTAGATTAATCAGTAATTAATTGTGTGCTGCAACATTAGCATTATATATGTTAAATTATAAGATATAATCTTGTAAATTAGAGTACTTGTGAATCAGAACCCTCTAATAATATTTTTAATTTTTTTTTTAGCATAATAGTAGCATAAATATAAAAAGGTTCACTACCTAAAAGCAAAGAACCAACACCATATTTTATTTTAAAAGTGACATAATTTTGTCGTTTTATATTTGTCTAGAACAATCAAAATCCATCGTACACCATGGAGTACTATTAATTTTAAATTATAATATAAAGTTTGACGTATCATGCATAAAACTATTTTAACATTAGGTTGGCAATTAGAAAGTCCGTACAACTTTTAAAAATTAGTTTTATTATGAATCACGTACCATTCAAATAAAGAACATTGCTTTGTTAGTTTGATCATTTAGATGGCATTAAAATGGATTAATAGATTAATAAATGAATTTTTGCCTAACTTTATCTATAAAAATAGTGTAGGAGCCTAGGGTCGAACCTAACTTTATCTATGAGTTAACTAGATTTATTGTAAAAAATGGATCATAACACATAACGCCAACTCTTACTAAATTTTAATTTCATTATCTATTTTATTTAATTATCGAACAAAATTATTTTAACTTTTTCTTCTTTTTTTATTATAGCTATATATAATATAAAAAAAATCAATTTAAAATACATAGTTTGAATCAACTCAATTTAAATGAACCAAATTTGAGCAGGTTAATATATGTTGAATTAATTAATGGACAAATTATATTCTCACGGCTAATGTTGTGAGGGGTTAAGATTTTTTGTCTGCTTACAAAACTAATAGGAAAATATAATCTTTTGAAATTTTATATATGTAAAAATAAAATATCTCATAAAAAATCATATTTTTTAATATAAAGTTGTTTCCTCCCTACAAAACCAATTCTCCTTAATTTTGTCATCCTTAATCGCCACCATTCATTGTCATTGCATTAAAATGTATATCACTTTTGAATGGTCAATTTAATTATTTCATCATGTGTAATAATACAGTTCTATTACAAGGACTTTTTCCTTTTTTTTTCTTTTTCTTTTTAAATGAAATTCTAGTCAAGATCAACATATATTAGTAGTTTTCGATAGGTCTTTTTCCTTTTCTCTTTTTTGTTTGTTTGTTTTGTTCATGCAATTAAGTCGAAATTTTATTTCCCAAACTTTAGAAAATATTGAACATGCCAAATTGGTTGTGAACTCTGGGCTCATTGAAAGAACAAAGAGTTGGTACAATTCAAATCCAATTTCTTATCCCATGCATAGTAAATGTTGCCAAAATAAGCATCAATATATTCTTTTTCTTCCGTCCTATATTCGGCATCTGCATTAGAGCATCGTTTAAACAGATTCACACGTCGTGTAAGACTTGAGAAAGTGCTTCCTTACATGATTTTTTCTTATTTATGACTCGAATCTCAGATGTCTGATTAAGAATGAAGGAATCTCATCCATCCCATCACAAACCTTCGTCAATATCACGTTAGTTCCTCCCATTTGCCCCTTCAAGAAATTAGAAGTTGCGAATGCATGCCCCCAAAAATAAGGTAAAGAGATTGACTTTTCATATGATTGTAAGGACAAATCATATATAGTAGTACTAGCTAGTTGGTCAGTAAGGACAAGTACTTTTTCTTAGCACCCTTCTTTACTTCACATTTGTGATCTTTAACTTCTTTGTCACTCAGCTTTTAATGGCCATATTTTTTCCTTTGCTGAGGATTGCTCTTTTCTTGAATGGACGTGTGTAACTTTGAACCAAAAGCTTCAACAAGAGGGGACACATATGTAGGGTAGGCTGGTCCAACCCCATAATTTTATATGTTATTTTATACGTGATAGAAAGTAAGATAAACGTAATATAACGTTGATAAGAGCATCTTATAATTCATGCCTTATTTATTCTCTATATATACTTGTAATATTATTTATTCTCCATAGAACATTTCATAGGATAAGTTGATTGGATTATTCGGAAAATATACTAATTTGATAAGAAGAACAAAAAAAAGTCTATACTAATTAAGTATCAGTATTTCTTGTTATTGAAAGAATGTGGAGGTGGATGTGTGGAATATTAGGAGAAATAAGAATAGGATTGAAGATATTCGAGATAAGATAGGAATGGTCTTTGTACTGAACAAGATGAGAGGCGTGAGGTTGAGATGATTTGGTCATGTGAAAAGGAGGAATGTAGATGCCCCAGTGAGGAGGTGTGAGTGGTTGACAGTAAGGGGAGCTAGGAGAGGTAGAATCATACCGAAAAAGTATTGAGGGAAAGTGATTAGATGATGACATGACCTTATATGAGAGTTTGACAATTGCAAATTACAGTAGAAAATTAATTGGTAATTGAGTGTTTTTTACTTCCTTGCGAGATAGGCTTGTTGGTCATACTTGGACCTTCTTCTTACCAGTAATATTAGCACTATTCTTGTAGTTTATTGATCTTTGATTTCTGCTTTCACTAGTGTTTTTTTGTGTTACGATTTTGCTACTGGTATTTCACCTATTTGTTGTGTAGCACTCTCCATTTCATATTAATTTGTTGTTGCTATTGCCCCCATATGTGTATCCCTTTTTTTCTCAAACTTGTCAAGCAAGGATTTATTACTGTATCTACAAGGTATGAGTAAGACTTGTGTATACTCTACCCTTTCCAAACCACACTTGTAGAATTAACTAAGCATCTTGTTGTACATGTTGCATGCCAAATCATAGGGGTGACAATTGGGCAAGTTATATTAAGTTTAGACGGGTCTTAATGAGTTAAGACAACAATCGGATCAAGATCCAACCCAATTTTTATTAAATTTAATTATTTTATCTATCTTTTAAACTATTTTAGTACCTAAGAAAATTAGTTTTTCTTTATTATGACTATATATAACATATCAAATTGAAAAAACAAGTTTTTAAAAATATTTTGACAAGACTTCTTATGATCCAATTTGGGTTACCTATCAACCCAATTTTTAATGGGTTGAAAAGGGTTGAGCTAATGAATACTTAAATGGGTCGGAGTCGGACGAGTTGAGTTTGATTTTGCTACTCTTACCAAATAATACACTTATTAATACCCCACATAATTCATTTACTTGGTTCATATTGATTTAATACTGACCTTACCTTACGTAGTTAGTTAATAAATAGTGAGAACAATATTAAAAAAATAAAAAATTATCTTGACTTACTAAAATGATCAAGTAAAAAATAATTATTTTAAAGATAGAAGTCGAGTAAATAAAACGGAGGAAGTACTTATATATAATGTACCCATAAAAGAAAATAAAGAAGCGCCGACCACAACATGTGGTCCTTTAAACATTTATAAGACCAAAAAAAATAATACTACTATCAATTAAATGAGTCAAAATCAGTTATTGCTTGAACCGTTTGGTCACGATTCTTTTCTTTTTTTAAAAAAGATGCCACAATTCAATTTGATTTTACTTTTTTTTAAAAATTATTTTTAACTATAAATTTAGAGAAAAAAAATCACCTTTTAATAAATAGCATTTACTAAAATGAGACAAACTAAATTAGTTAAGTTGTAAAAACAAAAAACATCTTCTAGAAGATATTCTTTTTGGTACGCATTATTACTAATGTTATTCATTCGAAATGGTTAAAATGTTTTTATATTACATCAATTGATATACTTTTTCAAAATAATCCTACAGGGTCATGAAGTAGAATAAAATGTTTTTGATTTAATATTTATGAAAGAGGAAAAATAAAAAAGAGAGAATAAAATCTAAGATATTTGTGACCAAATCTCAAAATTACAAAGTTCAATTAGTCAAACATTTTGCAAAGAATATCATACGGCTAAGTGTCAAGGAAAGAATATATATAAATAATAAATAAAAGAAACAAGAAAAGATTATACTACCCCAAGAACTTTTGAAAGGCATGTATAAGTAAACAAAAATATAGTGATAAATAATACTCTCCCGTTTAAAAAAGACTGACCTAGTTTGACTTAACACATAATTTAAGAAAATAAAGAAGACTTTTAAATTTTGTGGTCCTAAATTAAAGTTATATCAAATGTACAAAATAACTCTTTAATCTTGTGGCCTTAAACATGCCACGTGGAAAACTGAAATTAAAATGTTATCAAAAAAGAAAAAAAGTCATTCATTTTTAAACAGACTAAAAAGAAAATGAGGTCATTCTTTTTTAAACAGGGAGTAAATAAATATAAAGAAAAAGAATTTGGAATAAAAACTTCAAGTAGATGTTTAGTCATAGATTCCAAACAATTTACTAACTAATGGAGCCTTTGTCAGCACGAACCCAATATATTATACTCTCTTTGTCCCATTTTATGTGAGGTAGTTTGACTTGACACAGAGTTTAAGAAAGAATGAAAGACTTTTAAAACGTGTGGTCTAAAATGAATTATAAAAATTTGTGTGGTTATAAAGCATTTCATTAAGGATAAAATAAATATTTTAAAGTTAAATTATTACTCAATATAGAAATGTGTCATTCTTTTTTGGACTGACTAAAAATGAAAGTAAGTCATATAAATTGGGACATAAGGAGTATTATTTTGTTCTCAAGTTATGTGATATAAATGAAATTTCGAAAGCTAATTAATTTTTTTTATGATATGTAAATATTCTAAGTTATTAATTATTGTGATTTATAGTACTTTTAATATATATATTTTTAGATAAGATATGTTACTCCTTTTATCTCAATTTATGTGGCATCGATAGAATTTCGACCGTCAAGCAAATTTCTATAGCTTTTACATATTTTAAGTAGTAATTATTATGATTTATAATACTTTTTACGTCATTTTCAAATAAAATATGTTACTCTATCTATCTCAAATTCTCAATTACGTGACATTGATAGAATTTCTAAATTCAATCAAATTGCACAATAATTAAATCCAATTGACATACGCTGCAGGGATCACAAGTTTTATTGGCATAGTAATTTTTATTTTGTTTTTTTTGTTTTCCACCCGATGTACGGAGTCCACATTAGAGTTTCAACTAAATTCGAATCGCGTACTGCAGGGCTCATTCGAGGGTGACGCTCCTAACAAAATTTTCTCTATACTCAAGGCTCAAACCGAAGACCTTCAATTAAGGGTGAAACACTCCTACCAGTGCACCACAACCCATGATTATTGGCATAGTAAGTTAACTAACATCAAAAGCAAAGAAGGGGCTACAGTCTACACGTGTCTTAAAAAAACATGTGGAAAAGCATGAATTGACAAAAGTAGCCTCAGATTGAATATCAATTCCGAACCGCAGACATGTTGACGAAGAGATTGTAGCTTATTCTCCTTTCTTAATAGTAAAAACATTGATTTTTAAATAAAATGAAATATTATGGATTTTTAGTTTGAATGATTATTATGACCAAATAAATCGTTAAGTAAGAGTTAAATTACATGAACTATAATAAAATGATAAGTACGATAAACTTTTTTCTTTTAATTAGAAGTCTTGAATTTGAGGACCAACAAAAAAAAAAATTACATGAAAAGATGATTCCATGGAATATTCCACCTCTATTAGGAATATAAAAATTCTTTGATATTCAATATCAACCCATAAAGTTCCCATAATTAAAGAAAGACTCCACTAATTTGGACTCTTGTTGATTTTTAGTTAGAACTTTCCACTCTGTTCTTCACATCTTTCTTCTATAAAATAGCTTAAGCAAAATCCCAAATTCTCTGCAACTTTTCTTCAAATCACTTCTCTTTTTCTTCTTCTATCTCGTGACCCATTAGTCTTCTCCTTTTTTCTACTGCTTCTGGATTTTTCCTTCACGGGGATCTTGAAATTACCTATAAATAATTATTCACTCTGTTTTTACTTTTCATAATTTTTTGAAAAAAATTGTGAATGTTTTAAGTTAATGCTGAAAATTGTTTGATACCCAGTTTTCTCCGTGATAAAGGGTGGAAGAATCCGTGATTTTTTTTCCTTTTTCAACTTTACTTAGAAAAGTCTAGAAGCAAGAGTTGATAAAAAGAGTATTTTTTTTTCGAAGATGAGTCGGAAAATTGAGAAGATGGCTTCAATTGATGCCCAATTGAGGCTATTGGCACCAGCGAAAGTGTCAGAGGATGATAAGCTTGTGGAGTATGATGCTTTGTTGCTTGACAGATTTCTTGATATTCTGCAGGATTTGCATGGAGAGGATATTCGAGAAACGGTACTTTTAGTTTGTTTTTAAGTTTTTTTTCGTGTTTTTTTTTAACTTCTGGTAAACCCCTTTGTTGTGTTTGTTCATGATTTGTGGTTTTGAATGCAGTATGGTAATTGTACATTTTGCTTAATTTTGTTGGTACTTAGTTTAATTTTGTGTTTATTAACTTCTGTTGAACCCCTTTGCTGTGTTTTTTCATAATTTATGGTTTGAATGCAGTATGCTAATCGCATGTTTTGCTTAATTTTGTTGGTACTTGGTTTAATGTTGTGTTTATCAGCTTCTATTCAGGTCCTTTACTGTAATTCTTTTGATGTTTATGTGGTGTGAGTAGAAAAGAGTGGTTCTTTATTCATTGCTTATGGTTTGAATGCCTTGGACTAGTTTCCATTATACCAAGTTTTGTCAGTTCGTAATAATCTTTATGTTGAACTCTCTCTTTTTCGCGTTCTTTTGTTGTGTTTATGCGGTGTGTGGGGAAAAGGATGGTACTTTATTAATATTGTGGTATGGATGCTCTAGGCTAATTTCCAGTATGCTTGATTTTGTTAGTTGTTGACTAGTTTATACTAACTAATTAAACTTTTTTTTGGGTGAATGGGGTGGGTGGATTCTTTAAGACTGGTAGTGTGTTCATAATTTGTGGTTTCAATCACTAGGCAATTCTCATAATGTGTTATTTTTGTTAGTCCTTAGTCTGTTCAGAGCATATATAATGTTTTGAGTTGAGTGTAATAACCAATAAAAAGGAGGGAATGGATTGTTGAGGGTGATGGAGCTTCTTTTAATTTGACTAAGACATATAGTTATGCCATTTTGAATTAGTTCAGTGATGGTAAGATTCTCCTGACTCATTAAGGAGAAGTCTCTATTAGCCTTTGAATTGGGGACAGTATTCTTTTTAAATATGTGCGAAGTAACTTCCCTATCTTATGAAAAGAAGAAACAAATTATTTCTATTCACCTTGTTCCTTATCTATTATGATGATCTGATTTGGCCCCATCTGTTCTGTTCTCTTCTTCTATTAAATTAGTTTTAGCTTTGGTCCCTGGGGCCTGGGTAGTACTCACATCTCTTTAATGTCTTCCTCTATCAAAGAATGTTCATCTGGGATAAAAGTGAGTCAGTTTTACTTTCGATTGTTGCATGTTGTTTCTATCTTTGCGAGGCATGTTAAATTGTAGGTGCGGTCTTAATCATTACAAAATATTAGCGATTTCTGGTAAAAGTGGAAGCAACTTACTGTGGTGCTACATTGTGTTAGGTTCAAGAGTGTTATGAACTATCTGCTGAATACGAAGGGAGGCATGACCCACATAAGTTGGAAGAGCTTGGGAGAATGCTTACCAGTTTGGATGCTGGGGATTCCATTGTAGTCACCAAAGCCTTTTCTAACATGCTTAACTTGGGTAACCTTGCTGAAGAGGTTCAGATAGCTTACAGACGAAGAAGTAAGCTAAAAAAGCGTGATTTTTCGGATGAGGCTTCTGCACTAACTGAATCAGACATTGAAGAGACTCTTAAGAAGCTTGTCGGACAGCTAAACAAATCACCCCAAGAAGTTTTTGATGCTTTGAAGAACCAGACCGTGGATTTGGTGCTAACAGCACATCCTACTCAGTCTGTTCGTAGGTCTTTGCTTCAAAAGCATGCAAGGTAAGTTACAATTGCTGAAGTTAACAGAAAATGTGTGCTGAAATAACTGCATATCCGATTCAATCTGTTCGTGGGGCTGTGCTGGCAAAAGCTCCATACTTTTTGTAGGTTACCTAAATATAAGTCTATTTCTGAAGGGATAAAAAGAAGATGAAAGGAAAGGAGAGTACTTTTTGTTCGGTTTATCGATGTTTCCATCTAGAGAGCAGCTCTATTTTTTTCTTTCCAATTACTTATTCTTAACTGGACAAGATAAGATTCTCATTTCCCACTTGCTGTCCAGGATTCGTGATTGTATGACGCAGTTGTACGCCAAAGATATTACTCCTGATGATAAGCAGGAGCTAGACGAGGCTCTACAAAGAGAGGTAAGAGGTTCATGGTGCTGGTTTTTCTTGTCGTCTTCTTCTCTTTCTATCATGCCAATTCCCCCCCCTCCCCCATTTCAGTAAGGATGTAATTTTATGTTTTAAAAAAGGCTTAAATTTTATTTGGTATACGAAGTTAGTGTACAGAAATGTTGTTTAGTGAACTTGTGCTAAGCTAAAGTGGATGTGAGGAAACACCTTCAAGACCGGTGCTTTAGTAAATTTCTGCTGGTTGTAGAGTATTCTCTTATTGCGTTTTCACTCCCCTGTTGCATAAATATTGATATTGGAGCATCTCTCTTTCCTTCTTCATGTTAGGCAAAGATGATATATAGAGCTGATAACAGAACTCGGATAGGAAGATCATTAGTACATGGTGAGAAATATAGGTTAAATTGTTAAAGAAGCTCGACCTTTCAGGAACCATATCTTAGCTTTTAAATGGGAAGAAAGAGATTCACGTCCGTAGAGGTGTTTAAGCTGCCAGATCACCTTTACTTTTGTGCATTTAAAAGTTTGTAACCTGTTAGACACATATAAAAGCAGAGTTCTTAAAAAGAGAGGGGGACTTAGAAGAGCTAAATTACCTGCAGTAGTATTAAGAAGAGTTGGCAGGTATTTAGTTTTTAAAAAATGAATAAATATATTCTCAAAAAAAAAAGAAAGAATAAATATAAGGAAAGAATGTACTAGAGTCCGCTAACAGGTGTCAGAACTATTTGATTTCTATATTATTACTACTCACTTCTTCCCTTTAACGTGATTTTGGGTATTAAGCATTGCCAGAATATCACATTAGTCCTTAATCCTCTGCATAAAGAATATTAACAACTATAAATTCCTGTGACTCTTCTCTTTTGCTGCATACAGATACAAGCAGCCTTTCGCACAGATGAAATCAGGAGGACTCCACCAACTCCACAAGATGAGATGAGGGCGGGGATGAGTTACTTCCATGAGACAATATGGAAGGGGGTGCCGAAATTCCTACGCCGTGTTGACACTGCTTTGAAGAATATTGGAATAAATGAACGTGTTCCCTACAATGCCCCTCTCATTCAGTTTTCTTCTTGGATGGGTGGTGATCGAGATGGTATGACCTTTCTTTACAAGTAGCATTGTCTTTCCTTTTTTTTGTTCTCACTCATTGAAAGTCAGATTAAGCACATAATAGAAGGAACTAACACTGATACAAGTGGAACTTATGGTTGATTTAAGATTCTTTAGTTTATTGAAATTCTCAAAGGTCAATGAGTTCGGTGTATCCTTGTATAAATCCATACATCCAACTTTGAGGGACAAAAAGATGATGTTTGTTTAGTTGAAGTGTTCTCAACTCATTCACAATTTCGTAGTATCTGAAACATCATAGCTAGATGATAAAATGGTACTTTTAAAGCTTTACAATATGCATTAGGTTAGAGCAGTAGAAGCATCTTGCTTCTGATTCTCGAGTGACATAAGAAAATATTCTCCTTGTAGCTCAATGTAATTGCATGCCAAGTTTGAATGTTTTTGTGAAGGCACCAACAAATTTTGATGTGCATGCAGGCAACCCTAGAGTAACCCCGGAAGTGACAAGAGATGTGTGCTTATTGGCTAGAATGATGGCTGCAAATCTGTATTTCTCTCAGATTGAGGATCTTATGTTTGAGGTGACAAATTGGTTACTGGATGTTGTTGCCTGCAATTTGCCTCCGATCCCATACTAAATTTTTTTGTCTTGCCCATTTTATTTTGCTTATGCCAGCTTTCAATGTGGCGATGCAATGATGAGCTCCGTGTGCGTGCAGAAGAACTTCATAGGACTTCCAAAAGAGATGCAAAGCACTACATTGGTATTTACCTCCGTTCTCTGTTCTGCTACCAGACTTGTTTTCTGAAAGTGTATTGGTTTGGAGCTCACATATCATTCTCTTCCGCCTTGCCTTTCTCTTTTTATGATTATTGTTGCTAATATTCTAGAGTCTCTCTCCCTCCTACCCTTCAACTACTAACTGTTCTTCTTGCTTAATCTACTAATACAGAATTTTGGAAGAAAATTCCACCGAATGAGCCCTACCGTGTTCTTCTTGCTGATGTGAGAGATAGGTTATATAATACACAGGAACGCGCTCGTCAGTTACTAGCCAATGGGTTCTCTGATGTTCCTGAGGAGTCGACATTCACAAATCTTGAACAGGTGTCCTTCAGAATCTCTTTTTATTTCTGCTCACCTCTTCAATAATACAGAACTTGTTAGCTTGACTTCCAAATTTACCTATGCTGAATAGTTATCTTTTTCATTTCCAATATGTGTGTCAATGATATTTCATCTAGGATTCTATGTGTTTTTTAGTATTTTTTATTTGAAAGTGGATTTGGATGTCTAAGTAGCAAACTGATAGTCTGTTGACTAAATGTTGAAAGACAGAAGAAAATAGTTTATGTAAGATAATAAGGAAACGAACTCAAGCGAGCTTTTGGAATTCTTGTTTGACAATATTCATCTTGCTTTAACAAAGTTCTAACATACTACAACACCAAATTTGTGAGCCAAGTTCTACAGGTTATTTTAGGATTTTATTTATCACCCAAATTAGCATGGTTCTCATTTCTCAAAGGTTATTTCATGGCATTCAGATCTGCTAATATGCATGCCAGTTTCTGTATGATTTGAATATGTGAAAAAGTTGGTTGTCTTTATCCTGCAGTTTCTGGAACCTCTGGAGCTGTGCTATAGATCTCTATGCGCTTGTGGTGACAGACCAATTGCAGATGGAAGCCTTCTTGATTTTCTAAGGCAAGTGTCCACCTTTGGTCTGTCGCTTGTGAGACTTGATATTCGGCAAGAGTCAGATAGACACACTGATGTTCTAGATGTTATAACAAGGCATGTGGGTGTTGGCTCCTATAAAGAATGGTCTGAAGAGAAGAGACAGGAATGGCTCTTATCTGAACTAAGTGGCAAGCGTCCACTTTTTGGACCTGATCTCCCTAAAACTGATGAAGTCGCTGATGTTTTGGATACCTTTCATGTCATCGCTGAACTTCCCGCCGATAGTTTCGGTGCTTATATAATTTCGATGGCCACGGCACCCTCTGATGTGCTTGCCGTTGAGCTTTTGCAGCGTGAATGTCATGTAAAAAGTCCATTGAGGGTTGTTCCGTTGTTTGAAAAGCTTGCTGATCTCGAGTCTGCACCTGCTGCTGTTGCTCGGTTGTTCTCCATAGATTGGTACAGAAACCGTATCAATGGGAAACAAGAAGTTATGATTGGGTATTCTGATTCGGGTAAGGATGCTGGCCGACTATCTGCAGCTTGGCAATTGTACAAGGCTCAAGAGGAACTTGTAAAGGTGGCAAAAGAATTTGGAGTAAAGCTAACAATGTTCCATGGCCGAGGTGGGACTGTTGGAAGGGGAGGGGGTCCCACCCACCTTGCTATTTTATCACAACCCCCTGACACAATTCATGGCTCACTTCGTGTGACTGTTCAAGGTGAAGTTATTGAACAGTCATTTGGGGAGGAACACTTGTGCTTTAGAACTCTTCAGCGTTTCACAGCAGCTACACTTGAGCATGGAATGAACCCCCCTGTGGCTCCAAAGCCAGAGTGGCGTGCCCTATTGGATGAGATGTCTGTTATTGCTACAAAAGAGTATCGGTCTTTTGTGTTCCAGGATCCACGATTTGTTGAATACTTCCGCCTTGTAAGTATATTCAAGTTACTTCATAAGTTGATTTGAACTGCGTTTAAATGACTCTTAGTCATAATTTAAAAAGAGGTATAAGAAAAAAAAACATTCAGAAACCAACATATTCAAAGAATTGAAGGGGACATGAACAATAGTTTTTAATTAGGTGAACACAGTCATTCTAATAATTAGTCAAAATAGGCATGAATGGTAATTGCATTTCAGACATTGCTAACTTATTTGCCTTCAGCCCGATGCCTATGAAACTGAACTTTCTTTTTCTGTTCGTTGAAAATGCAGGCAACCCCAGAATTAGAATATGGTCGCATGAACATTGGAAGTCGCCCGGCCAAAAGGAAGCCAAGTGGTGGGATTGAATCTCTTCGAGCTATTCCATGGATCTTTGCATGGACTCAGACGAGGTTTCATCTCCCAGTCTGGCTTGGCTTTGGGGCTGCATTCAAGCACGTTATTGAGAAGGATATAAGAAATCTGCAAATGCTCAAGGATATGTACAACGGATGGCCTTTCTTTAGAGTGACACTTGACTTACTCGAAATGGTCTTCGCTAAGGGTGACCCTGGTATTGCTGCATTGTACGATAAGCTTTTAGTGTCTGAAGATCTGTGGCCGCTTGGAGAGCGATTAAGATCCAAATATGAAGAAACAAAGGGCTTTCTCCTTCAGGTACATAAATTAATACTATTATTTTACCTTATCACCAGAAAGCTCACATTTTATGGAACATCTCTTTTAATCGCGCTGCTTGTCATAGGTTGCCGGGCACAAGGATCTTTTGGAAGGAGATCCATACTTGAGGCAAAGGCTCAAACTTCGTGACTCTTACATTACGACCCTCAATGTAAGCCAAGCATACACATTGAAACGAATTCGCGACCCCAACTACAATGTGAAGGTCAGACCTCATCTAGACAAGGAGATCATGGAATCAAGCAAACCAGCTGCTGAATTAGTGAAGCTGAATCCTACGAGCGAGTATGCGCCTGGCTTGGAAGACACTCTTATCTTGACCATGAAAGGTATTGCTGCTGGAATGCAGAACACTGGTTAAGGCAAAGGCAATGGCTAAGGCTATTATGTATGTATAATAATAAGTGATATTGTCTTTTAACTTTTATAAATCCTATGTCTGTTCAAGAATAATAATGATGAGATGTTTCTGAAGAATTTTAGTGTGTGATTTCTGATTCATACGTTCTTGAATATGATACATGGAGTGTTAAAAAAAACTCGGAATCATCGGTCGCTAACTTGAAATCGCAATGAGTCAGATATATGATCTGATGTTGAATTCCAACGACTGAATGAATTTTTTAGCCAAGCATCCGTTGGTAAAACATTATGTTAGTGATACATTTTATGTTATAATTCTTGCATTATAACTTTGTGTGAGCAAATCAAACTTAAAAGCTTGCTGGGCAAACAAGAGGTAGTCGATTTTGTTTTCAAAAGATACACGAGGGTCATTTGGTTTGAAGACAAGTTATATAAGAATTAATTATCTTCGTATTATTTTTTGTTGACAATGTGATTCGTTATATTAAAGATAACATGAATTACATAATTTTGGAAGACCTCATGAGTATTTTTATCATTTTCATTGATTTATACTGAATAACTAATCTCGATACTAATATTTATCCGAAAATTAATAAACAAACAAGAGATAAGATCATCTTTTATCTCTTGTTTAGCAAGAATAACAAATGTTTAATTATATGATCAATGTACATATAAAATTAATCGAACTTGCTCTTGTAAGGTGAAAAAAAAAACTTGCTCTTGCTCTTGTATAAAAAAAAGTGGCACAAAATGGGAACTCCTGACAATCGTTCATTAACTAGAAGAATTTACACTTTTTTTTTTTTGGAAAACGATTCATAAGCCTTCAACATGATAAGAAACTTGAGATTATCAACTAAACTGAGAGCAAGATTCAGTATATAGAAGAATTTACACATTTTTTTTGGTGGAAAACGATTCATAAGCATTCAACAGGATAAGAAACTTGAGATTATCAAAGAAACTGAGAGCAAGATCTAGTATATAGAAGAATTTACACGAGGAAATCGTCGATTTGTTCAATCCATCCGGTGATAAATTGAGATGTTGTAGCTCATTTTTCGAATCCAACGTCTTCCTGAACTTTTTTCGCCTCTGCAACAAGAAATATCAAGTGTGAGACAAGACATGCAGACTAGTATTTGACATGAAAAAAAAACCCAGTCTGATGCACTAAGCTCCCCGTATATCCGGAGAAGGGCTGGACCATAAAGGTCCATTTTACTCAACCTTACCTTGCATGTCTGCTAGAGGCTGTTTCCACGGCTTGAACCTGTGACCTCCTATTCACATGACAACAACTTTACTAGTTATCTCACGGCATGATTTTCATTATTCCCTGTGACTAAACAAGTTCTATACTAAGATGGAACATGAAAATTTTAAACACATTTATTCAAATCTTACATTCATGGTAATTTGAAAAGATGATAAAAGTTGTAGATGGGAGGTTCGAGTCGAAGCATACCTACTATTTTCATGAGAGGTTGATAGAAATCATAAAAACTAGAGCTAAGCTTGTGACTTATTTCCAATAATTGATACACCTTCCTCGATTGCTTGGACAAAAGTTGCAATCTTGTAAGTGAAAAATCCGACTAGCATGGGTATCAACTCGAGGTGCATGAATCCATACTCTGGGACTAGGATCCTGGAAATAAATCAATTTGTAAGATCAGATGCTTAGGCAACTCTTCATAATGCAAAAGCATTAATACTTGCTCTACAACGACGAAAGAGAAGTCATTAATGTATTTTTTGGATGCAAGTGTAGTAGGAAAAGGGGAATGCGGAAAAAAGTTAAACTAGACTGGATTTTTTGGTTTGTACAAGCAGGAAAATGGCGAGAAAATAGATTAAGAGAGGAAGTTGAAGCCCCACAAAATAGCCCAAACTTCCTTGACCGTTCAGAATGCAGATAAACTTTATGCTACCAATAGTAGTTTTCAGAAAATAAACGAGAGGTTCTAAAAAGTTTGCATTTGAATCAAGAAAATTTTCATTCAACAGTTAATCTCGACACATTTTTGGTCAATGTGGTAATAGTGATAGATCTTACCCATTCCACCGGTTAAAAATCATGACCAAAGCAACAGGAACCAATAGCCTTGGCTGCCCAACAGCTCCCCTGAAAGTAAAAGTTTCTGGTAAGCTTATCAATCAGAGATCAAAACAGTCCGTTTTAGGGATATAGCTGCTTTTCTTAGTCTCAAACAACAACATCATTTATCATGCAAGCATTTGATTTCTATTACGACTGTGGGTTAATGACTTCCAATCCTGGAATGATGAAACTGACAATTCGCAAAGAACTACTATTTGAGTGACCTCATACAACTCCAATTCAAGAATGACAATATCGATTTAAATGTGATGAAATGGTAATAGGATGCTCCATAAACATTTTTCCAAAATGCTGTAAAATAGTAGCTCATGCAAAATGCATAAGAAAATTGGGCTTCCTATTTTTAATTGGCATCAATCGCCTCCATTAAGACACGTACATGCAACACAAAGAACAAATGATGTTTAGGTTTGAGATAATGCAAGAATGGAATAGAGGGAGCCATTTGCTAAAGATAAACAATCAAAAGTGTACTTGATAAGTGCTCTGGGTCCATCTGACAGCATAGAATCCACACTGTTTCCAAGCATACGCATGTACATCAAAGAACCAATCAACCCTGCAGTGTAACTGCAAGAATGAAAAATACAACAGTTCATTAACACCGCAATTTCTGCATGAGTGCAATTGCCAGATTTGAAAAAACTAAAGATTCCTTACATTAATTAAATCTAAGCAAAGAGAAGCTAAAAATGTCCAGGCCTGATAGAGGACATTAAAAGAACTCTAGCAGCTAAAGATATTTCAGTCAAGGAAATTTCCATACATTTCATCAGTTACACAAATGTCATTTTCAGAAGAAATAAGCAAATTAAGACTCTCTTCGTCAAGAAATTTTTCAAACTGACAACTTAAGGGGACCAATATACTAATTGGAGGAACAATTTGTAATAAATAGGGGTCATGTCTCACTACAACAATAGTAAATCAAACATGAGTATTTCTAAAGTAGACACGTAAAGGAATTAAAGCATATAGCCATATAGGAAGTCCTATTTTGGATTACCTTATTGCTATTTCAGGAGAATAAGAGATATAAGCTGAAATCACACCAACACCACCAATCCCAACTGTGAGAAGCTGCAATTTATTCTTTAGCTGGAAAGAAAAGAAAAAAGAACAATCAAAACGGTGAACTGAAAAGTCAACATATCTCAACAAAGAATGATTTATGTGGAATAAAAGCAAACAAGTACCTTAAGATACTGTTCCCTTGACTGAGCAGCCATAACCTTTGGATCCCCTTGAGGGCGTTTTATTTCCCTGAACATAACATCCTGTATGATAAAAAAATCAGAATTACAACTTAGAGAAGCATATTTCTCTATCTTTTTAGTTAGAAACAAGGTGAGCTAAGAAGTATTATAAACCAAGTTTCAACCAATGAACTAATTGCAAGTTCCGATGACATACACTGCCCCCAGTTGCAGCCTTGGCAGCTTTGCCCCACTTCTCCTGCTCCCGTCGTGTTGGTGCTGGCCGCCATTTTTGAGATGCAGTAAAAGGAGCCTGAAAATCAGTTTAGTTATCGACAATGATAGTAGAAAAGGCTAATGCTTAAAGATGCTGAAGGCAAGTGTTTTAAAGCCACTACATACTTGAGTATTTTCGACTTCTGGTTCTAGAACAGGTTGTGAAGGGGCTGTTAGCTCCTTGGTCAAGTCAACTTCCAAACTATTCTCCATATGCGATTAAATATTAGAAGAAAACAGAATTTCTAAATCTCTATAAAGAAAAGAAGAAAAAGATCACACCTGTCAAGATTCATGACTCTGTTTAAGCTAAGAAATCCTGATATCTCTTCCTGTTAAGATATCAAGTCAGAAGAATATTGGCAACCATTGAAAAAAAATGGTACTCCTTAAGCAACATGCATATATTATGACCAACATATAATGCAACAGGCTAACAGCAACTTCTTATGTTCTTCATACAAGAGTACCACACAGATAGAACACACTCCCAAAAAGAATGAGCTCTTGCTAAATTTGGAAATAATTTAACTAAAACTTGTTGTTCTACTCTTATTAGACGCTTTTATAGCCTCATAAATGTTACTGTATGACATAGTTATGATCACATTGTTTCAAAAGTCTAATAGTCACATAAAAGTTATGACATATTTAACACCACAAGTTTCAAAAGTGTTCATTCCTTTGTTTAACTCCGTTCCCATTCAAATAAGTTCATTAAAATGAGCACTTTTGAAACTTGTTAATTGCCAAACCATTAAAATGACCAAGATGGTTAAGTGCCCATCATGAAAACCAGGATATGAACCAATAAAGAGAAGCCTATCAATTAAAGAAAGATTTCATCACAAAACATATTCCCTTCGTCCACTTTAACTTGTCCATTATACTAAAAATAGGTGTTCACTTTTACTTGTCAACTTTGGAAAATCAAGAGATAATTTATCACTTAGTTCCTAATTAACCCTTATTATTAACTATAGTCAATTACCCAATGCATTTCCCAAGCCTTAAAGGATGAGCCAAGTCAATTTACCTGATGTATTTCCCAAACCTTGAGGGGTTGTTCGGTTGGGGAAAAGTTATCCTTAATAATTATTCCGGGACCTCCAAGTATATAAGATAACTTATCCTATTACTACGGTATAAATGGTGGAGTAAATAATCCAAGTACTACTAAAACCTCCAACCAAATACAAGACAAAATAATCCTGCATTTTATCCCGGAATTGTTATACCTTATACCTCGCACCAAACGACTCCCAAGGGGGAGCAAAGTCAATAGTGAACAAGTAAACATGGAGCATTAGCTGAACTCAGAACAACACAACAGAGAATAGAACCAAAAATTCAAAAGTTGCCTGAACAATTGGTAAACGTAATCTTCCACAGCAGTTCAAATTCTAGAAAAGATAAAATCTTTTGTGAAGAAAGCATGTCATAAGTTATGATTAGAACAGCTCAAAAGATGAATGCATAGTAAGGGTCAATTAGGCCAAAGATTATACCTTTACAGCAGCAGCAGGGGCATTTTCTTGAGGATCCTGAATGTACTTCTTCATTCGACCCATAAATTCCGTATTCCATATAAAATCATCAGATGTGAGAGGATCCACATCCTCACCCCAATACTTCCTAAGCTTAGTAGTGGTAGTGGGTGGGTCAGCAGCATAGTCCCCAGTAGCAGCCACCCCACTAGACAATTTCACAGGTTTCTGCTTGGATTGTGTTGGAATTGACAATGGGGTTGGATTATTTGAAGAATCTTGAGATATGGGTGTGGCCGTAGAAGTAACTGAGAGGTAGCAGTAGTTTAGAACTCCCATTTTTGTGCAATTTGGAGTGATGGGGTTGTGTTTCTTGATCTTATAGACAAGGAAAAACAAATATCTTAGTGTCAATTGGTAGCAAGTATATGATAAGGGTGGACCCTGGTTGATGATAACATTGCTTCCGTTTTATTGTTTGGCCATGAAAAAAGTTTGATTGGATATTTTTGAAGAAGTTTTTGTAAAATGTATTCTGTTCGAATACTACGTATAGAAAAATTCCTGGCAAAGAGCGTTTTCCCAAATGAGCCTTACATGCGTGAATTTGAAATAGTCGAGCTCTACCAAAAAAATATATGAGAAAAGATAAGTTTATTTTGTAAATTACACTTTATTTTGAGGGCATAAGAGAAATAGATTTAGGGTCCGTTTGGCCATGCGATATGGTATCGTGATATGGAATCATGAGATGAAATTGAAGTTTTGTTTGGACATGCGATATGAAATTTTTGTGTTATATATTTTCTCATAAACATAAAAATCCAATAAGTTGTAAAACTATTAAAATAGCCCCAATTGTTTATTCAATCTTATCAAATAAACAAAATTTTATAAAATCGCATAATAAATAATTACAAAGCTATTTGTTCTCCACTTAAGTAATTGTTTCATCTAACTTTAATTTAATAAAAAAAATTAACATAAATTGTAGTGTACTAGTCTTTAATATAATCCTCCCACAGACAACTTCCTCACGTTGAACTTGCATTTCTCGATCATGTTACCGAGAAGATGAACCAACATTGTTACTTTGAGCCATTTGTTGGTCAATATCACCCACAACTATATTTTCATGCTCATAGAGCGTAAATATTTCATCAGTACTTTGGTATTCTCGCAAATAATTATGTAACACTGCACAAGCTATTACAATTTTCACTTGTGTATCAATATCATAATGGTTCATCCCTTGTTACAGTTTTCTAAATCTATTTTTCCAAGCTCCAAAAGTCCGTTCAATCACATTGCGCAGAGATGAATGCCTATAATTAAACAGTTCTTTGTCATTTTGAGGCTCTCTTTCACTTCCTCGGTAATCTTGCAAATGATAGCGTAGTCCTTTGTATGGAGCTAAAAATCCTTGTGTTTGGAAACCAGCATCAACAACGTAATATTTATCTACCAAAAAATATTTTATAAAGAATTACTAAAAGCATATGTGACGTAAATGAGACAACTTTGTGTAAATAAATAATATTTATTCTAAGGATGTAATTTAAAGTAATGATGTGATTATAAATTTTATTTACATATGAAATAAATGGTTAGTAGATATAAATGTGGGGTTGTTTTAACAAAATATAAACTTGTGGATCAATTTTTGTATTAAAAATATCTCAAATCATGATATGAGGAACCTCCCCTTCTATATATGTTCCATCAATCGCACCAACACAATCCTACCAAATAAAAAATACATCAATATTAGTTTAGTGAACATAAAATAAATTGAAAGCATTATAGAATGCACTTCATAAAAATAATGTTGTAAGAGTAATAAAAATAGTGCTTCCAAGACAATGCAAAATCATAAAATAAATATTATCTCTTTAAACAAAGTTGATAGGAAATATGTAACAAAATACTAATAACTTACACATAAAATATAAATGTGCACTTATTAAGGCCGTAAAATAAATTTATTACTCAACAATCGGTTGGTGTGAGTTAAAGTGACTATATGTTGGTGAGAATAATAAATTCTATGTCGGTGAGAATAATAAATTTTGAAAAGTAATGATGTGATTATAAATTTTATTTACATATGAAATAAATGATTAGTAGATATAAATGTGGGTTGTTTTAACAAAATATAAACTCGTGGATCAATTTTTGTATTAAAATATCTCAAATCATGATATGGAATTCCCATATAATTCCATATCATGGTTTTTGGAGAATATAGAATCACATCTCATGATATGGAACCATGAGATGGAATCAACGTAAAATCGCATGTCCAAACGCTGATTTCATCTCACAATACCATATCGTATAGCATGGCCAAACGCCTACTTAATTTGTTAGATTTACAAGAGAGCAGTAATTAGCTAATGATTTCTGGATAGAATTTAGACACGATTGTAAAATGATTATCTTTTCATTCATCCAACTTCGTTTAAACTTTCTTTTACAAAACTAAACATTAATGTTTGCCTTTGAGTCGAGGATAATCAAATTACAACACATAAATTGAAACGGTGGGAATAATATATTTGACATCTGACATAGCCGTCTATAACAATCATTCATTCTCTCCACTGAGATTCATCAAAATCAACTAGTTTTATGTCGAACTCAAAAGCCAAAGCTAGCGGAAGTTGGAAGTGTTGCACAAGATGATCAGGGAGGTGAGTAGACTGATTCTTCCATCGACTCGGTTATGACCTACCATTCATACGATGATTTTATCCTCTCCGAGCTTGAAATCTCCATAATGCATATTCTAAGGGGCGACAACATATATAAGTGTGTGAATTAGATGGCGAAAATGGTAAGAACGTACCAACAAGACTCAATAGTACTACATCATCCACCACATTCCATGCACCAAGTGAGCACAAAAAATATGAAGTTGTAAAATATTAGTTGATGTTAAAAAGAAAATAATCATATTGAAATACTCTTTTGTTACTGTTCGAAGATAATGTGATGATATTCATTTTGTTAATTTCCTTCTACGTAACATACGCATTTGACACCCAAGTACATGATGAGCAATGTAAATTATTTTCCTTTTTGAATGATTTGTTGCTTAAAACAAAAATATTTACAAGGGATTTGTGTAACAATTAAATTTATGAAAGAGAAGAATCAAGTCCCCCAATGGATAGAAGAAATTTTACCGGATATGTCTTTAGCCTTGTGCACGTGAAAAATGAGGTTCAAGACCATCAAATCATATAGACTACAGTAAATTGTACATATTTTACTTGTTTAATTTATAATTATCTAGATACATTGAATTTAAGATGTGTCTAACAATGTTTTGTGACAAAGCAATACCAATGTAACATAACACCATTTTGACTAACATGCATCCTTCTTCGTTGGTGCCCCATCTTCTTCAAATCTTAGATTCGTCTCACCCATACAAAAAATGTATATAATCAAATAATCATTTAACAAAATGTAATAGCAAAATTTAAAGATTCATGAGAAATCCAGCAATGAATACAACAATAGGGTTTACCCTATGATCTAATAAACTACAAAATACAAACTATATATAAACAAAATCCAAGCCTGAATTTAACAATAACAACATATTCAGTGAAATTTCGTAAAGTAGGTCTAGATCTGGAGAGGGTAAAGTGTATGCAGTCTCATCTTGAGGTGGAGAAGTTGTTTTCAAGAAACACTCCACTTAATTAAGCTAAATCAAAGCAATAATAAAACGAAGAAAAAAAAAGATAGTGGAGAGAGGAACATGACAACTAATAGCAAAACAGTGAGACACATATATGCAAAGAACCGTAACAACATCAAAACTGAAACACTATTGATTCAATCACAATTTACAATTTATTTTGAACAAACCCACTTCCCATCAATCCAATCTTGATGAACTCTCAAATCACTTATAAAATACCCACATTCATCTCCACTAGAATCAAAATACACAAAATACTTACTCCCAATTTTACCAGTAATTCTTCCAACCCACCATCCATCATTACCAAACGCATCAACTTGATCATTCAAATTAAATCTACTCACCGGAATCACCGGCGGAACTGGCCGGAGTTCTGAGTGGGTAACAAACTCCGTCAGGGGACCAGATTGATCATCTTTCAATAGGGTTTTATACTGCACGATGTAATCTTTCTTGAGTGGTTGACACACAACAATTGCCTCATAATAAGAACCCAGAAATCCATCTTCTTTGCTTCCAACTTCAACAAGATCGCCTCTGCTAAACCCCATCTTCAAAGAATGATAAGAAGAAGACAACAAGTAAAGATATTATTGTTGCGTGATTGTAGGGAGATTGGTTTTAAAAGTTTTTTTATTTATTGATGATTTGGGAATTTAAGTAGAATAATACTTTCTTTTTTGATATATTTACCCCTGTCATCCAACTTTACACGCATTTATACTTGCATTGTTAAGTCTTATTATCCTGCATGGCACCTATGTGGCACGGCACGCCTACATGGATATATAAATTTATTCTACTTAAAATCTCATTCTATTATACCAAATCCAATAATATACCCACCCATTTAATTCATTGTAAAATAGTCGAGGTGCAAGCAAACTAACTCGAACACCCCAAACTATATGGAAAAAATTGTAAAAGAGTATGCATGATGCTCATTAGTCATTAGAAAGCAAGTGGCTGGTGATAAAAGTTAGCAATCAAATTGTAAAGAGTAATCCTAGATACCCCCTTTATTTCAAACCAGTGAAAGTATGTACTCTCTATTTGTTGCGTTTCTTAGCCTGCTTGCCCTGGCCCTTCTTAGGTGGCCCCTTTCCGCGACGTTTCAACATTTCAAGCTTGCTCAGACGCTCTTGTTCTTGACGTGCCATCACAAGAGGGTCATCTTTCATGATATCATGTGGGTACCATTGTGAGACCTTTTCACCGATCAGCTTCTTGCGTAAAACCTTGTGAGCAGATCGCTGCCCAGTTGGATTAATTACATGACCAAATATCTTGGCCCTTGCCTCGACCAATCCTTCAATGGCTGCAGCAGCTACCACATTTTTCAGTCTCCCTAAGTTCATTTCTTGGATCCGAAAAGAAGCTCAATATTCAGATTCACTGCACAAAGGAGTGTTCTTAAAGGTGAAAATTGCAACAACCAAAAAAGACTAAGGTCCTTACTAAGGCTTGAAGTAAAGTGCAGCATGCAATCAATCGAAAACTAAAGAAATACTAAACATATATGAATTCAGCACGAATTAAAACTTTGCTCGTCTTTAATGGACAACAGAATCGCAAAACATGTATACATACAAAACTAGTCATACTTCAAGCACCCCTCAGTTTATATCACATTTGGGATTGAAAACATCCTATTTATTTTTGGTCCAAACAGTGAATCAAAATTCAAACAAAACTTCCCTTTAAAAAAATAAAGTCTCAAAGTAACCAACACAGATTGTCCATTACCTTCTCAAAATGTCGACACAGATTGTCACATTAGTCCCCACTATATCACATTCATTCTGTTTCTCTGATAAAAATATCACATGTTGCTCTCAGATAAATACAAAGAATTAGATACATATTTTCCGCTTAACAGCAACAACAAGATATCATTAGTCATGCTTTTCCATTAGTATGCTGGGAATGACCAGAATACAAAGTGATACAACTATAGAAACAAAAGATGGAGCGGAAGACTCTAAAAAGAAAAACAGAACAGAAAGTTCGACACAACCCCAGCTTGAAACCTTAGACATGCTTCTAAATTCTCAGAAAGAAAATCATCAAAACGCTTCCTGAATAACGCCACAGTCCCCGACTTCATCACAAAATCTCATTCCCATTTCATATTTCATCATCCCAAAACTTCTAAATCGCCTATATATCAAGAAGAATTACGAGACATCACTATCTTTACGTATTTTGAAAAAAATTACAACATTCCAAAGAGACATCAACCTTCCTATTTGTTCACTAGCACAACCGACTACCACCAACTTATGTGCAAGGGATATTAATTCTTTTGACCTGGGAAATCAAATAGTGAACGCATATGCCTGTATGCATCCTAACTCAAGAAATGCAAATGATTTTTCAGGCTTCTAATGCATACCAAGTTTTATTTGAACCTACTTGTAAGCTATGGGATTAAGCTAAATCAGTCCAATAATTCTTTTATAAAGAAGTATCCACTTAAAAGTACTAACGGACTTTTTCCTATTTATCTAAGCCTTGGTGGACAGAGTTAGCTGATATATGCACGGAACATTGAACTATTCGATTAACCTATTGGAAATATGAAACTAATTCACAAAAACAGTGAACTTTATGAAGTAAATCATTTCATTGATAACATGTAAACAACAACTAAGCAGAACAAAATCCTTATCAGAAAAATGTAAACAACAAGCTAAATTTCAACTTTAAAAAATGGAAAGCAAAAACTAATTTACTCGTTGCGAAGGAAGTTACGACAGAAAATGTACACATTCAAATTTAAATTAGAAAAAAAAAATGAAGAATGTAGAATGGAGCGGACCTTGATGAGAACAAACGGCTGCCTTTCTTTGTGAGAGACTGGATCCGCCACTTCCAAACAGATTGATTACTGTGTAGTAAGCTCTTGGCTGCGCTCCACTGGAGTTTTTGAGTGGAAAGGAGGAGAAAAATTGTTCAATAAAATCTCGGGTCTTCCTTCTCATTTCATTAAAGTGGGCTGGACACTTGCATTTTGTTGGGCTCGGAAATTAAGAGGAAAAATGGACTGAGAGGGAAAAAAACTACCTATAGACAAACATTCCTACAGTATTTACTAATTCTTCCTATAATTTGAAATAATTACATATTATATCACTAATTAATAATTTCATATTTGATGTGCCTACATATATGTATTTTTACTATCAAATACACTAAAATAGGGAGAGATGCAAGCAAAATTTCCAAATACATATAAATCACACTAGATCCCAAATACAAGGAGAGAGGCAAGCAAGAGAGAAGAGTGGCGAGCGAGAAAGAAGAGTGACGAGAGAAAAGAGTGGCAAACGAGAAAAGAGAGTGACGAGCAATACAGGAAAGAGGTAACCAAGAGAGCCAGAATGCGAATTCACTTAAATACAATATATCTATAGAACAAATGCAGCAACTTTCACAAATGCAACATTAGCGAAGCCGTTGCCCTTAGAGGAGAATAATGTAAGTGAAGGGAAGCAAACACAAATACTCCCAATTTTAAGGGTTAATAATGTCCTATTAAGGAGAAAGGATCTTTTAGGTCCTTGCAATTTTTTTAGAAAAAATTATGACTTCTACAAAATCTTCATTTTTACACGAGATCTGAAAAGACCATTTTCTTCTTTTCATTTTATAAGCTGCCAAGAAATCTTAATTTTCAGCCCAATATCTTGGTAAAACAACGAATAATCAAATGCCAACCATAGTCGAAGGTATACACTTTTTTTCCGAGGAACTAAGATCTCTTGTCCTCTTACAATTTGAATCGAAGTAGATGACCTTTAATAGATCTCTTTAAAAAAAAAAGACATAAAACTAAAAAAAAAATTGTAAAGAGCCAAAAAATCATTTCTCTGCACAATTTCTATATGATCAACAGCAGTAACAACAATATGATTTGAAGGGTGTAAGGTATGCTTTTGAAACTATAGCTACAAAATCAATTCACTTCTATTTTAGTGGCTGAGCTGGTCCTGGTCTTGCATTGATTTCAGATTCCTGTGATAAACAACAAAAAGAAGAAAAAAAATTAAGTCAAGAAAACAGTATCTTTATTGAAGTTGTATATGTATAACAGTATCTATAGATTATAACTGAAGAACAGGGTGGGGAATCAAGCAAGGTAAGTTTCAGAAGAGTTGGATCCAAATATATAAAGCAATATATACTAGTATAATGGATGAAATACAATTAGGAAAGAAAATTCATATTGCTGAAATTTAATTTGGCAGCAACTAGCGTCATGAACAGCATCTGGGATCAGTTTCATATGGTTTTCACCTGTAAAATTAAAAAGCAAAATTTACTTCAAATGGAAATTGTTTCATATTTCATTTTCATTAAAAAAAATTGGCATTAGTAGTTAGTTACCTTTCAATCAATATTCCAGATAACATCCTGTGGTACTGTTAGGGAGCCAATATACCTAAAACAATAAAAGTTTGGACTTGCTTATCTTATTAAGAACCAATATCTGTTTTACCTTTCTTTTGTTAAGAGCACTACTTAGCAGAGCGATAAGGTATGAGTAGCATATGCTTGGTCACTTCCATCTCCTTAAAGAAGATAATTTCAATGCAAAAATTGCAACAAAAGAACTTAGAGAAATATATTTATCATAACCAAACGCCAAGAAAGATATCCTTTTACGTACAAAGATGGCAGTAGTGAATATAGGGATGTTTTCCCTCGTATCTGAGCTAGCTCTCCCAAATAGATAGAGATGGATCAGACAACATTCAAGAAAAAAAATAATGTTTGACGGAGAATTGAAGAAGTAGAGCTAACCTGGAAAATTGGAAGAAGCAATCTTGAGAAGATTAAGCCAGATTTGACCAAAAACTGAAGTAGCTGACTTGATAATTGCAAGTACAATTAAAGATGAACAAATGAAGAAGAAAACGTTTGGAAATTGACAGAAAAAACAAACAGGAAAGAGTAAGAAAGCTCTTCCCTGTTTGGAGCAAAAATGTTCTGGGTGCAGGCATGAAAGGTAAAATCAGTGGAATAAAAACTTTGTGGTGGCTAATGGAGTGCGCAACTGAAATAAGCAAAGAAAAATGTCAAAAGGAAATACCAATATTACCCTTGGTTGTAAATCAAGTTACTTATTATATGTCGTCTACAAGTAGAACCAAACAAAAATCATCTTTCAATACTGTCCCTCTCCTCGGACAAGGGAAAACCACACACATCACCGACATCAGAATAAGCAGCACAGGCTCACATACCTTAACAGAAGTGTTGAGCCAGTGCAAACCAAAGTTCACTTGGCAGCAGAATCATTGCTGAACAAGCGGTTGTGCCAACATCTAGGAGCTCGTTGATGGAATGTCGCTTGTTCAACAATGGTCGTCTGTCAAGGGAACTATAGTTTAGCTTATGGTAGATCAAATGGTCACTCTTGCAGAATTCTGCAAGGAAAAAGATAAATCAGTTGGTTAATAATTATATATGTAGATTTTGTCTAAAGAGGACAACGTTACCAGTAAAATAAGCAGTAATATGAAGCGATGAAACGCTGACAGATATAGGAAGTGACCAAGGACAGTTCTCAAAGCCATTCGGTTTACGTGGAGTCGCGGCTGTGATCCGAGGGCGTAAGAAGAAGTTTACTGAACTCTAATGGTTGATAAATAGTATGATTGTATTGTAGTATTAGAAGACAAGATAGTCGTTGAGGTGTTTACTTACCTAGTAATAGAGCTGCTAGGAAGCAATGGGTGCGTAGCTAGTGGTTTACAGGTTAGAAACCTTCTTGCCCCAGGAATATTCCAAAAATAGGAGGTTATTTCGAATAGAAGAGAGAGAGCGTAAAGCGATGGGTTGGAGTCCAGGCTTCTAGATGTAGATAAGAAGGCAAATGAGCTTACTTTTCCAAGTAACGGAGAGCGACAAAGACAAAGGTCTGTTATGGAATTAAGAGCTCGCTCCGCACCTGTTTGTTATAGCTAGTACATTTTATGTTCCCAGTTCAAGTTCGTACTAGTCCTGTACAGAAGATAGCCGATGTTCTTAGGCTCACAGAGCAGTCTCTTGCAGCCATTTCTAGACCAATAGCCGAAGCAGATGGGCAGGGAGGCCTGCAAAGGGGTAGGCAAACCATTCCTGGTAGAGCTGGGAAGGTAGGAACCTATGATGGTGGTTGTTAACCTTCTATTTAACGGTCTAGTTGAGTTCAGTGATTCGAAGGAGTAAAGAGTCTTAGTCAAGGGGTAATATGTTAGAAAGTTCAGAGTTTAGATGGAATGCTTGCTATTTACTTACCAAGTAATAAAGCTGCTAGGAAGCAATGGGTGTGCAGCTAACTAATAGGAAAGAAAACCAAAGGCTAAAATCTAAAATCTGATGAAGATGTGCCTTTTGTGGTACCATTACTGGAAAGTTGGAGCAGAAAGATGCTTGTAGGATAAGTCAGTGGTTGAGTATATCAATATCAGTGGGGTCCTTACCTATAGCAGAAAGAAGCACATACAACATGCAATCCTCTTATCTATATGGAATAGAGATTTAACAGAAGACTAAACAAGGTGATAAGAGAAGGCCTCAAAGTGAAGACGTTAATAGAAAATATAGGCTAAAAGAAACGAACAAAGGGTAAGTAAAGTTATCGAAGGCTGGAAGAGGCATCATTGATCGGTAGAGATGCCAATTTTCAGAATATTACAAAAGAGCATGAGCTCAAGTGAGAATATTACAGAAAGGCAGGAACTCACACTACTAATTAACAATTTACAAATTAGTTAGATTGCCCAAAGCTGAAGAGAAAAAATGATAAATAAACATGGCCAAGAAGTGTATCCAAATCTGCACAACCTAACAACATCATCACATGAACAGAGGGCTAAGATCAACATAATTTTTTATGAACAGGTAATGCTGTTAGTGTTCTACAAATATTCCATTCCCTTCGGAAAAAATGCAGTGCTCAGAATTAACAATAAAACAATGTCCATGAGGTACATGGCTACCTACGAGAACGTAATGCAGAAATTATGTAGCAGCATAATATCTATCAAAGATCAGATAAAAAAGGAATATGGGTTAATTCTCATTTCTCAGCATATCCATTAGTTCTCACACTATAGAGTCATTGACCTTATCAGAACATGACATTCTATTTACTAAAATTCATCATCACTGTAGTAAAAGTAGAGTTGCAAATTTATTGGTTTCTTGTCACCAGGATACAAATCATTTATCAGATGGTACATTCGTTCTTGAACTCTAAACGTATAGATACCACAATTTCTTTGTGTCAAGTCTGTATCGTAATGCACACCAAGCGGTGTAAATGCAAATAAACTACTATACGTTCTAATGTATGTCCGGAAGTGTTTATGTTTTCATGATTTCCTAAATATAGAGCACACAAATTAGTTCGCATTTGGTGTGAAATTATCTTAACCATACGACTGGCACAACAAAATTTACAAATAGAAACTTTTTTAAATGATACATAGTTTGATCATAGTTCAATATTCAGAGCAGTTCTTATTTTGCCAGTGACCTGGATACACTGAACGGTGGAACTGTGGAAGGAGTGAAAGAATGAGAACACATAATGGTTTAATTAAACATGAGACTATTCACTATGTTTGTATTATTGTAGCCCATCATTTCACAATGTATTGTATTATTTTTTGGAACAATGTTTGGGTAGATTGTATCGTTTGTTGTTGACAATAATATTTTTCTTGTTTGGCTTGATTGTATCATGTTATATTGTAACTGGTAAGTTTACTAAAATACCCTAAACTGTTGTATAAAATAATTTTATCACCAATTTCAAAAAAAATAAAATTAAGACAGCATATTTCTGCTAATTTGTCACAAATGATGCTTTGTAAATATACCAAGTTATTAAATTCATGCAAATTCAAATGAAATTAATGAAACTACGTACATGCAAAAATAAATCTGAATAAAAATTAAGCGGCACTTTCACATTTATAAAATATGGATATATTTATTGTTAACCGGCCTAATCTAGCAAATAAATAATTGAAAGATGTCAACGATTCAATATTGTTTAAGTATGACAAAAATACTGTTTAGAGGGATTTTGACTAGGTGAATCACATTACCAAATTCCACATTTTTTTAATAAACCAAAAAGAGCTACAATAATGTTTGGGCTTAGGTGTACAAATTTAAAGAAAAAAATCAAACCCAAGCCAAAAACAAACACAATTAAATTCATGCAACTGATTGTATGAACATAAACTACTAAATAGCACATGCAACATAGAATATGATCTGCTCACTTCAAAAACAACCGAGACATGCAACTCAAACATAATTATTTTCAAAAATATTTTTGAAAAGATACTTTTCTTTTGGGATCAAGTATATCATACATGGTCCAGAACTTATAGCAAAGTAAGTGTTTTTCAATAAGTAGTGTTATTAATTGTTAACTGGCCCAGGCTCTCTTTGCAACTATAACATTGTTTGCATGTTAAAGTTCATAAGAAATAGATGTGATGAAAATAAAGAAATGCAATAAAGGTCCTCCATAAACTGAGATATAGTAAAGCAGAAAAGGAACTTTAAAAATATGGTTATGGACAAAGAAAGGTACCTGTAATTTCGAAACAAGGGCAGAAAGCTGAGCAAATAACATAGTTAACTATACAGAAAGAAAAAGAGTACAAACATAGGATATGGTATTTGGGTGGAGTTAAATATTATAGGGTAAAAAAAAAATATTAAGGACATAATTTGAAAGAGAAATTAGGTAACAACGCGATCAAACCAAATAGGTCATTACATAAATGGGCGCTTTTCATTGTTACGTAATGACGGATTTAGCAATACAATTTAATATATTTTAAATAGTAATCAAAAAAAGTTTTTTTGTAAGATATAATACGATACAATGGGTAACAACGATCCAAACCAGATGTAAAACAAACCTTTAGTAATGAATGGCTGGCTTAGCTGTACAGCAAGTTTTTATTACAAGACCTGATGTTGAACCTGACATAAAAATATTTTTCAATGAGTATTAATGAATTTTGTAGATTCCGCTAAAGTTATGACAACTTTCAGTAACTTACCTTTCTCATAGATGGAGTGAGGATTTCCATTGTCAAAAGCAGGAAACAAGGGAAGCTCAGTAACTGCGTATATAGCAGGCAATGATCAGACTAGATGTTCAGAATAGTAACTGAAAATGCATATTCATGCTGGGAAAGGAATATGCATTTGCACAAAATGGTGAAACAGAGTGTGTGTTTTGAAAAAGGGGTAACTGTAAAACAGTGAAACAGTGTGTTCTATCCAAAGTTCAATAAATTTTAGATCTGATATGTTAACCTATTCTGGAAGTAGAGCAAGAGTTTTTCATATTAATAGTACGCTTTTCATTAGCCATCATAAGTTTGTAGAGTTCACGGCGCCTAACATTTCTATCATCATCTTTCTTATCAGAGTTGGGGCGTTTGCTTGTTTGTCCAGCATCCATGGATATAAAATTTGTTGCTCCCAATTTTTTTGTCGCTACAAGTGTTATACCCTCCTTACTACTGTTGGGCCTGTTCCCCCTAACAATTTATCAAATTAGTAGTATTATTTATATGGAAAATTTTGGATAAAGAAAATATAGAGCAATAAAGATAACTTTCAATGAACAAGGTTTTTGATCCAAAAACCTTCAAAAATCATGCTTCATATTTAGTTAGCAGATCAAGATGAGCAGTGCATAATTTAACGATTAAATCAAGCCAAAGCTTGATCAAGACTTTACCCAAACACTTGACCTACAAGTTCAACTCTTTCCTCTACTTCACCTTTTAACCTCAAACTCAGTAGAAACAAAACTAAACTACTGGGAAAATGAAAGACAACCAAACTATCAGCAGATAAACCAAGTAGCAAGTCAGAATACAAATTTAAACCTTTAGGGGTCATTTGTAGTTGGTTAGAGTTATGCATGTAGGGATTAGTTATGAGTGAATATATGTATTATTTTATGTTAGTATTAGTTATTCATGTATTAGTTATTCCACCTTCTATCCTGCATAAAATAATGCATAGATTCCCTCACAACTTAATCATGTATTAGCTATGCAGATTTCTACTTCATAAAAAAAAAAAGCTATGCAGATTTCTAAATTGCAAAGCAAACACTGAATTAACTTTATACATGAATAATACCTCCTAATCAGCTACCATAGTATTACTTATGCAGAATTTAATACCTGCATAACTCACATCTCAACAAGCTATCAAGCGACACCTTAGTTCAAATAGATAACAAATGATGGTGGTTTCTATGGAACCTGATAACATATGGGAACACCATCAGAATGGACTGTTCTTAATAAATGGGGTGTATATAGCGGGGTGACTGAATTAACAGGGAGGTCAACAGGACCCCGAAAGTCTGTATGGAAGAGTGTGGCACCAATTAAGTTGAAATGCTTCACCTGGCTAGTACTTAGACGAGCTAGAGCTAGTCGGACTCATGACACACCACAGAAAAGGGAAAAATCTACATGGCTTCTAGATGCTCGTTATGTAAGGAGGCTTTAGAGACAAACAACCACCTTTTCTACGGTGTAAAGTTACATCACAAGTGTTGGCATTTTTCATCAATTTGGCTAAGGTGAATTTTAAGTTGTTGGATAAGGAGGGGAGGTAGCAAGAGCCAGAAGATTTGGTGCAAAACAATACTTGCCTGTATTTGGTGGAACATTTAGAAGGAAAGAAATGAAAGGATTTTTGAAGGCAAAGAGATCTCCATACAGAAGACGTCGCGTTATCAAGCAAATGGCCAGGCAGGCATGTTGAGAAACAGAGGCCTGAAGCAGGTAAGAGTTGCTTCTCATATAAGAGAAATGTAAAATTTACCTACTAATGTTTTGTCTAATGGCCAAATGCCCCATGGTGTTTTCCGGCTCCTCCTTCAAGGACTCCTCCATCTTATTTATCGACTTAACTGAATTGTACTACCTAATTACCCTTTTTCAGAAACTTCTAGTTCTCTATGGTGTACGAGGAGGGCCGGTTATTAACCTAGACTTACTGAATAGGAATTCCACCAAGTTCTTGAACACATGCTGATACGAAATTAGTGCACTGTATTTGGCTTTTGAAAGAAGAAAAGAAAAAGGAAAGATCTCTATACCTTTACCTTCTCGTTTTTTCATCTTAGAATCTAAAGATTGACAATATCCCTTTCATTTTTTTTATATCCCTCTCTTCTTAGTTGCTCATCATTCAAGGAATCTAATGGTTATAGACTACCTACTTGTGGCTTTGTTGAATTACTTACCCCTAGCAGTAGCAAGGACCCGCAACTCTCAAAGGGGTTACCAACCAGCCGAATCACTATAGCAAACCCTCTCTTTACTTAATGGATAGCGTTTATTCTCTTTCAATAAACAAAATGAGAAATTGGGGAGAAAGAAGAAAAGCTAAATATGGTGCGTGAAAGCTGGGCCGGCACCACGGTCATCAAACAAAAAAAGAAGAAAAGCTAAATATGGTAATGAAACCAGCGTTGGCATTTGCTACCTAAATGCCATTGGACCCTATACCTCACTGACCAAAGACAGAGGCGCATAGTATTGGACTAAATTATGACCACTGTATACCTGTGTCATTGACAAATATAAGCCAGTCAAGCATACATATTGTTTTGTAGTAGATTTCTTGCAAAACGAGCAAAATTAAAGTAATGCTAAAGGAGGAAATACCAACAAAGAAGCCCAAACAGTTGCCTTTCTTGAAGCAAAATACTTCAGCAAAGAGTGGTTGCATGAACTTTCTAGCTAGTACATCAACAGAACCCCTAATGCAACTGCATGTTAATGGCAACTGAAATTGGAATTTCAGTCAAGACGAAGACTAAAATCCTATCAGCAAGATGTAGAAGAGAAGAGGAAGATGAAGGAACCTTGTTGTCAGATCAACACAATAAAAAGAAAGGCATGTGATCATGACAACTAAATTCTGTTCATAAAGTGGTCTTTAGAATTACCACCGAGAAAATTGGATAGAAACAGTAGGCAGTTAGCTTGCAAACAACAATCCAAGACTATTCTACCATTCTTAATGCAAGAGTTTGGCACCCAAGAGCAAAAATATCGTCATACACTTTAATTGGAGTAATGATAGGCAATTGTTGGATCTGTGATTACGATTTATTGGACTGAGTTGGGTTATACGTATATCCTTAAAAGAACCGTTAAGTTGCTGGAAAGAAAGAAGGATCACAAGGAATCTGAAGATAACTTGGAAGACTGTTCCAGCATGTACTGGTTGGGTCTTTTGGAGTAATAACAGGTATAGTTACCCAAGGAAGAAACACAACAGATCCTCTACCAAATCCAATTTCAGTAAATAGGCAGTGCAAAAGTTTTCTAGTATACTAAAGAAACCCAAGGTGCAAAGACTGAAGGAAACAGCAAAGCACCAGCCAATCATTACCTGCTATAAGATCAACGAATTATAAAGAAACAAAAAACTCTACAACGCATATGAAGAAACTAAGTTCTGTTCATAGAAGTGATTTTTGGCAGTACCACTGAGGGTCGACATATTTGCCTAGAAGCAGTAAGTCAATTTTTCAACTATAATCCAAGACAAATAGATAGAAAAACACACAAACCATATAAGTATCATGCACCAAACATCCACCAGGAAAGAAATTAAGACAAGTGTTTACAGTCTGCCTTTAAAACAAAGAGTTTCAGTACCCTAGGGTATTAAATGTGCCATACACTTCTGGCACATGGAAACTTTGACCTTCCACAATACATCAAAAGAGGTCTTCAATGTCAGCCTGAACCCTGCAATGCAATGTAATGTTTGCATGAAATTGAGAAGACTTATAAGAGAAAACAAGTTGGCATATGCTTAAGGGATCAGCACCTAAACTTCAGTGACTAACTTCAATCAAAAACTTACTGAGCTAAAGGACTTCAAGTGCAACATAGCTAACTAATTGGACAATGAAGGTTTTTTGACTTGCATGCTCTTCCTTTCTTTCTTCCGCAATCCACTCATGTGAGAAAGAGATGCACTCCGCATTCTAAATTTAGATTTTGCCCTTGAGATCC
This sequence comes from Solanum tuberosum, assembly GCF_000226075.1. Lineage (NCBI taxonomy): Eukaryota > Viridiplantae > Streptophyta > Magnoliopsida > Solanales > Solanaceae > Solanum > Solanum tuberosum. Next base: position 504,948 of record NW_006239028.1, on the reverse strand, counting down.
TTCTTTTCCCATCTTTGGGCTCTCTCTTCCATAAATCAGATGCCTCCTCACAAGCATCTCCAACACAATTATTTGTCCATCTATCAGGTAAAACAAGGCTCTCTTTGTAAAAATTAACATAGCGTGGATTGTAACACCAATCATTTGATGAGTTACCAATGTCAACATCTTTAAACCTATCAATTGTATGATCAACTGAAACCAATAATCTTTGGTTACCTTTCCATAAGATTTCACCATTTTTCCTTATAGCCATTGGCTTCATAAAGTCAGTAGCAATCTCAAACTCAGTTGGAGCAGCTCTTCCAAAATAAGGTGTCCAAAAAATGTCATCACGAAGAGGAATATGTTGTGGAAAGTGATAATTTTGGATGCTGAACTGTTTCTCCCAGGAGTCTGGTGCACCATACTCTTTCATCATCCAAATCTTAATAGGTTCACGTTTGTCATAGTTATTATCAACCAAACAAAGAGATTCCTCTAACACAAAAAGGAAGACTTCATCAAAATGTGTTTGTGACTCATTGATTAAACTACTCGGCAATATCATATCTGAGAATGTCTCATCATGCATGTTGAACACAACAATCACCCTCCAATTCCTCCGAACTGGTGTAAACTCCAATTTGGTAGTAATCCAATGACAAGCGCCGTTCACATACACCTGTGGCGCAATGGCAATGAATATGTAAGGCCCGAGGACATGGGTAATGTCTTCCCAAACACCAGTACTTAACTTATAAAGATCAGCATGAGGTGACACAGAATGACCCTTAGTGTGTACTACTCTTACCACCTTGTAGTCATTAGTAACCGGATCAAACCCAAACCCCAGTGTATAACCAAAGGTATTTCTATCATTACATAAATAAACTGGTTCTGGGAGTTTTACCGACTTTCTGATGGATAGGTTACAAAAATATAAATGGGTCAAGGTGTCAGTATCGGTGTCGGTGTCTGCAAGGCACAAAATACCATTAAAACTACCCACTATACTAACGGAACCTCTACGAAATAAAAAATCTAAGAAATCGTCCGGATCCAACCTCTCATTGTTACCAAACAAAGGATACATATCTATTCTTCGGGTGTTTTTAGCGTAATTTCTAATTAGCATATGATCATCTCGTTTTCGATTGAGATGTGTGAAGGTAAAGCTAGGGCTAGTAAGAAGAGAATACCATGACTTGCAAACACTTCTGCATCGGAGGATTGATTTGACTGGTAGTTTTGTGAAGATATCAAGCAACAATTCTTCGGGCAAATAATCCGACATATCTCTCCGGCGACGGATCTATTCACCTGAGCTGAATTTCTCCGTTCTTCGTTAGCTAAACAAACCCCAATCTTCTACCCCTTTGTGGTTGAACCCTAAAATCTGCTTCTATATTATATTTTCAGTCTTTTTGGAAACAGAAAAAGCTATATACCGTCAATTTTGCATTTAGTGCATGTATACACTGGTCGTCTATAATAAATGGTACTATATATTTATTTTTTCGTAAATATATTGAATTATTTTTAAAAAAATAAATTATATTGACTTTTTTAGTTTCAAATTTGTCATATAGCTTAAAAAATTAACTTGCTCATTTTTTATTTCTCTAGACTTGACTTTCTAAATAAACGCAATTCTTCTTTTATTCAAGCTCAATTCAAATTTATTTTATGATTGAGTTGAAGAGGGATTGAGCTTTTTTTTCATTTGAATTGAGTTTGGACGGGTAAAAATAATGAATGTGATTTTTTAAATTGACGTGAGATTTTTTGAATTAGAAAATCACTTTTAGATTTTTAATTTAGTAAATATAAGTCTATTAATGAAAAAGATAAATATGCATAATTTGTTAGATTGCGGGGTACATATACACCATTTTTTTAATGAGTCATATAATCATTCTAAATCGTAAAATTGAGGGAAGTATTTGCCCATTTTCCATCTCTCTTTTTTTGTTGATACATACTTTTATAATCTAATTTAAATTTGAACACATATTTATTCTAAACCTTTAGTTCTCATTTCTTTGTCTTCAATTTTATTATACTATGTAGCATTTATATAGATAAAATATTTTATTCTAATTTAAAATCTTATCATAATTAAATTCAATCCAATTCGCAAGTAATTTTTTTCAGGGTAAATCTTATTATTAAAATAAATATCTGATTACAACTTTTTATTTTAGTAAAATAAAAAAATCCTACATAATAATGAAGTTTCTCTTATTATATTGTATTTAAATATAATAATTAGCAATTTTGATAATGTATTTTTTGGGGCAAAATTTATATTAAAAATGACAAACTTCGCTATTTTGAGCCAATAAATCACCTCAAAAGTTGAGTTATGGCCAAGTATTTTTTTTACTAATTTGACCCAGAAAAATTTACACTAAAAATTTAATAAATTTTTAAAGGTATATATATATAATAAAAGGTGACACTTCTGTAAAAAAAAACAAATCTATATGACATGCGAGTGTATCACTATGGTAGGATGAGATCGTCCGGGAGGAGGAGTTAAGGTTATCAAATAGCCAAGTTCATGAGATATTAAGACTAATGATAATTTGGATATGCAATTAGGGATCTTTAAGGTATTTTGTCTTTTTATTTATTTATTTTATTTTCAGTTTAACCCTAGAAGTTTTTCAAAGTTCGGTGTGATCATTTTCTCTATTATTTAAAAGATTAAAAAATATTTTTAAAAAATGATAGAAATTTGAAAAACTCGACTATTATTAATTTGACTTGATTTAGTTTTACTATATATTATAAAAGAGAGTTTATGCCCAAGTGGAGCAATTCTACTGGCTTAGATTTCTACTATATTTCTACTATATAATTAATTAATATTGCTCACAAGTTTTGTACATTTTCTATATATTATAAAAGAGAGTTTATGCCCAAGTGGAGCAATTCTACTGGCTTAGATTTCTACTATATTTCTACTATATAATTAATTAATATTGCTCACAAGTTTTGTACATTTTCTATATATTATAAAAGAGAGTTTATGCCCAAGTGGAGCAATTCTACTGGCTTAGATTTCTACTATATTTCTACTATATAATTAATTAATATTGCTCACAAGTTTTGTACATTTTCTATATATTATAAAAGAGAGTTTATGCCCAAGTGGAGCAATTCTACTGGCTTAGATTTCTACTATATTTCTACTATATAATTAATTAATATTGCTCACAAGTTTTGTACATTTTCTATATATTATAAAAGAGAGTTTATGCCCAAGTGGAGCAATTCTACTGGCTTAGATTTCTACTATATTTCTACTATATAATTAATTAATATTGCTCACAAGTTTTGTACATTTTCTATATATTATAAAAGAGAGTTTATGCCCAAGTGGAGCAATTCTACTGGCTTAGATTTCTACTATATTTCTACTATATAATTAATTAATATTGCTCACAAGTTTTGTACATTTTCTATATATTATAAAAGAGAGTTTATGCCCAAGTGGAGCAATTCTACTGGCTTAGATTTCTACTATATTTCTACTATATAATTAATTAATATTGCTCACAAGTTTTGTACATTTTCTATATATTATAAAAGAGAGTTTATGCCCAAGTGGAGCAATTCTACTGGCTTAGATTTCTACTATATTTCTACTATATAATTAATTAATATTGCTCACAAGTTTTGTACATTTTCTATATATTATAAAAGAGAGTTTATGCCCAAGTGGAGCAATTCTACTGGCTTAGATTTCTACTATATTTCTACTATATAATTAATTAATATTGCTCACAAGTTTTGTACATTTTCTATATATTATAAAAGAGAGTTTATGCCCAAGTGGAGCAATTCTACTGGCTTAGATTTCTACTATATTTCTACTATATAATTAATTAATATTGCTCACAAGTTTTGTACATTTTCTATATATTATAAAAGAGAGTTTATGCCCAAGTGGAGCAATTCTACTGGCTTAGATTTCTACTATATTTCTACTATATAATTAATTAATATTGCTCACAAGTTTTGTACATTTTCTATATATTATAAAAGAGAGTTTATGCCCAAGTGGAGCAATTCTACTGGCTTAGATTTCTACTATATTTCTACTATATAATTAATTAATATTGCTCACAAGTTTTGTACATTTTCTATATATTATAAAAGAGAGTTTATGCCCAAGTGGAGCAATTCTACTGGCTTAGATTTCTACTATATTTCTACTATATAATTAATTAATATTGCTCACAAGTTTTGTACATTTTCTATATATTATAAAAGAGAGTTTATGCCCAAGTGGAGCAATTCTACTGGCTTAGATTTCTACTATATTTCTACTATATAATTAATTAATATTGCTCACAAGTTTTGTACATTTTCTATATATTATAAAAGAGAGTTTATGCCCAAGTGGAGCAATTCTACTGGCTTAGATTTCTACTATATTTCTACTATATAATTAATTAATATTGCTCACAAGTTTTGTACATTTTCTATATATTATAAAAGAGAGTTTATGCCCAAGTGGAGCAATTCTACTGGCTTAGATTTCTACTATATTTCTACTATATAATTAATTAATATTGCTCACAAGTTTTGTACATTTTCTATATATTATAAAAGAGAGTTTATGCCCAAGTGGAGCAATTCTACTGGCTTAGATTTCTACTATATTTCTACTATATAATTAATTAATATTGCTCACAAGTTTTGTACATTTTCTATATATTATAAAAGAGAGTTTATGCCCAAGTGGAGCAATTCTACTGGCTTAGATTTCTACTATATTTCTACTATATAATTAATTAATATTGCTCACAAGTTTTGTACATTTTCTATATATTATAAAAGAGAGTTTATGCCCAAGTGGAGCAATTCTACTGGCTTAGATTTCTACTATATTTCTACTATATAATTAATTAATATTGCTCACAAGTTTTGTACATTTTCTATATATTATAAAAGAGAGTTTATGCCCAAGTGGAGCAATTCTACTGGCTTAGATTTCTACTATATTTCTACTATATAATTTGCCGTAATACATATAGCGAAATATCTCATATCCTTCAAAATTCAACACTTGCTGTCCCCGAGCAACCAACATCATCTTGGTGCAGTTCACCAGTCCCAAAACAGGTTGCTCTTACCATACGAGAGCCACTTCCGGTTGTTCAAAAAGGTTCGAAACACGGATATTCAAATACTTCTATTCTGCTTGTGTGTTGTGCATCTATCAATACTTGATTTGCAACTTTAATTATCGTAACTACTCTTTGTCCCAGCTGCCCGTCCTCAGCTATCTGTGACCACATCAGACAATAACAAAGAAAAAGGAAAGGATTTATGCACGTCCTCTGTCATTAGTGAAACAGGTAACTTTGTCTTTACAGAATATTTTTCAACTGTGGAATATTGTATATACGCTATTGTAACATACAACTTTTTGCATATAAGGGAGCGTATCCAACACATCTAACCAAGCTCTTCAGATCCAAAATACAATTCCAACCAAAGGTCCGCACAAATCTTACAATACAGTAATGTCCTCTCTTCCTCAATATTGGTGCTCTCTTTACTTATAATGATCTTTCTTAAAAACTCAGATACTAGAAAAACAAAAGGAGTATATCTGGCCACAACCAACCACCGGAGTGAATATCTTGCTTTAAAAAAGGCTTCCAACTGTCAATATTGTAATGCCAAAAAATTTGAGTATGAACCTCTTGGATTTTGTTGTAGTAATGGTTCAATAAGACTGACATCATATAAAATGCCAACTGAATTATCAAACCTATACTTTGCAAAAACTGAGGAGTCCAAAAATTTTCGAACTTATATTAGAACGTACAATAATATGTTTGCATTTACTTCATTGGGTGTTAAGTACGATAAAGAACTAGCGAAAAGAAACTCTGGTGTTTACACATTCAAAGTTCAGGGAAAAATGTACCATTTTATAGATGATTTGATTCCTTCAAATGACAAACCCAAAAATTTGCAGTTATACTTTTATGATCATGATAATGAACTGCCCAATAGAATGGCCTGCTCAAATAAAATTGACCAGTCAATAGTTCAAAAACTAATGGACATACTAAAAGTTAACCCATATAGTATTTTCCTAAGATCTCTCTTCAATGTTTCAGACTTATCTGATTTTTACATTGCACTTAAATGTGACTCAACTTTGGATCAAAGAACACATAATTTACCCACTGCCTCAGAAATCGCTGCAATATGGGTTGAAGAAGACTCTACTCACCCTATTTCTACACCACATATTCGAATTTATACTCATAGTAATAGAGCTCAATTAGTAAATTATTATTATGGCTGCTATGATCCACTACAATATCCATTATTATTTCCATTTGGAGAAAATGGATGGCACTGTGGAATCAAAAGAATCTTGCAAACAAATAATATGAGAAGAAATAAAGCTCACTGTGAACATGAGCAGTTGCCCAGTATATCAAATATGTGTTCAATAGATGGTTTTCTTGATATGGAAGCTCAATCATTGCAAAAAGGAAAAAGAAAAAGAGATGCAATATCTTGCCGAGAGTATTACTGTTACAAATTCCAAATTAGAGAAGATGAAACAAATCAGGTAGTACATTGTGGAAGAATATTTCAACAATTTATAGTTGATATTTATATAAAAGTTGAAACACAAAGATTAGACTTTTTCTCATTCAACCAGGATTTATGTAGAATCGAAGTCTTGCAAGGGATTCTTGATATATTAAGATGTGGAGAAAGGGAAGCTTCAAATATTGGAAAGAAAAATTTCCTACCTGTTACTTTTATAGGAGGACCAAGAGACATGCATCGACGATATATGGACGCCATTGCATTGGTGCAATACTTTGGAAAACCTGATTTATTCATAACAATGACATGCAACCCATCTTGGCCAGAAATAAAAGAACAACTACTACTCAATGATGAAGTACAAAACAGACCCGATTTGGTTAGTAGAGTTTTTAGAGCAAAAGTAGAACAATTAAAAAAAGATATATTAAAAAGACAAATTTTTGGAAAGGTTGCTGCTTTTATGTATACTATAGAGTTTCAAAAACGTGGTCTTCCACATGCTCATTTCCTTATTATACTTGCTAATGAACACAAATTGCTAACTCCTGAATCTTATGATAAATTTGTATGTGCTGAACTTCCTGATTCTGTTGTAGATCATGATTTATACTCATTTGTTATCAAACATATGATGCATGGCCCTTGTGGAAAATTAAATCCCACAAATAGTTGCATGAAACAAAAAGGTAAGTGCAAATTCAAATATCCAAAAGATTTTGCTGAACGAACATCCAAAGGAAAGAATTCATATCCAATATACAAGCGGAGAAAAACCAAAGAATGTGTCAAAAAGAAGGGCATTTTCCTAGACAATTCATGGGTTGTTCCATATAATCCTTTCTTGTTATGCAAGTATAATTGTCATATGAATGTTGAAGTTTGTTCTGATATCAAAGTAGTCAAATATATCTACAAATATATTTGTAAAGGACATGATAAAATTACTTTTCAAATACATGATAGTAATATAGATACTGACGTAGATGAAATAAAAGAATACCAGGATCAAAGAACACATAATTTACCCACTGCCTCAGAAATCGCTGCAATATGGGTTGAAGAAGACTCTACTCACCCTATTTCTACACCACATATTCGAATTTATACTCATAGTAATAGAGCTCAATTAGTAAATTATTATTATGGCTGGGATGGTTCCCCAAAAAATCCCTTATTCTTTTCAACGCCATTGCATTGGTGCAATACTTTGGAAAACCTGATTTATTCATAACAATGACATGCAACCCATCTTGGCCAGAAATAAAAGAACAACTACTACTCAATGATGAAGTACAAAACAGACCCGATTTGGTTAGTAGAGTTTTTAGAGCAAAAGTAGAACAATTAAAAAAAGATATATTAAAAAGACAAATTTTTGGAAAGGTTGCTGCTTTTATGTATACTATAGAGTTTCAAAAACGTGGTCTTCCACATGCTCATTTCCTTATTATACTTGCTAATGAACACAAATTGCTAACTCCTGAATCTTATGATAAATTTGTATGTGCTGAACTTCCTGATTCTGTTGTAGATCATGATTTATACTCATTTGTTATCAAACATATGATGCATGGCCCTTGTGGAAAATTAAATCCCACAAATAGTTGCATGAAACAAAAAGGTAAGTGCAAATTCAAATATCCAAAAGATTTTGCTGAACGAACATCCAAAGGAAAGAATTCATATCCAATATACAAGCGGAGAAAAACCAAAGAATGTGTCAAAAAGAAGGGCATTTTCCTAGACAATTCATGGGTTGTTCCATATAATCCTTTCTTGTTATGCAAGTATAATTGTCATATGAATGTTGAAGTTTGTTCTGATATCAAAGTAGTCAAATATATCTACAAATATATTTGTAAAGGACATGATAAAATTACTTTTCAAATACATGATAGTAATATAGATACTGACGTAGATGAAATAAAAGAATACCAATCTGGTAGGTGGGTTTCACCTCCTGAGGCAGCCTGGCGATTATTTAAATTTCCAATCAGTGAAATGACTCCATCTGTCTATCACCTTCAGTTACATTTACAAGGACAACAATTTGTTTCCTTTAAGAGTATTGACAAGGTAGATAAAATTCTAAATAATCCGATGATCGGAAAAACAATGTTAACTGAATTTTTTGCTATGAATAGAACAAACATTGATGCTATGCAACTATCATTATTATATAAAGAATTTCCTGAATACTTTGTATGGTCAACAAAAGACAAAATGTGGACACGTCGAAAACAACGTTCTGTTATTGGCCGTGTTGTAACATGTCATCCAACAGAAGGAGAAAGATATTACCTTAGATTATTACTCATGAATGTTAGAGGACCAAAATCATATGAGGATTTACTTAAAGTAGGTGCTGAATACTGTAGTACATTTAGAGAGTCTGCAGAAAAAAGAGGCTTGTTACATTGTGATAACAACTTAGTGGAATGTATGTCTGAGGCTGTCACTTACCAAATGCCATATAGTTTAAGACGTTTGTTTGCAACATTACTGGTCTATTGTAATCCTGCCAATCCAGCAGAAATTTGGAAACAATTTGAAGCTCCAATGTCAGAAGACTTTCAAATTCTACCTAACATGAATCCAAAAAATATTACTTACCTGACTTTAAATCATATTAATGACTTTTTGCATTTGATGGGACATGATATTAACGAATATAAATTGATTGCAGAGACAGTAAAATCTTCAACAGATGTCAAAGAAGCTACTGAATGTTTGTTTGAGAGAAACATTATTGTTGCAGAAGAGGATTTGTTGCTACAGACAAAATTAAATACCCAACAACGAATAGCATATGATACAATCCTTGATAGAATATTTTCCAACAAATCAGGAGCTTTTTTTGTTGATGGACCTGGAGGAACAGGTAAAACTTTTTTATATCGTGCCTTATTAGCTGCTGTACGGTCAAGAGGTTTTGTTGCCTTAGCAACAGCAAGTTCAGGTGTCGCAGCTTCGATCCTCCCAGGAGGACGAACTGCTCACTCTCGCTTTAAGTTTCCCATTGAAATAGATCAAAATTTTTGTTGTAACATCAGTAAACAAAGCTCACTAGCAGCTTTAATACGTGATGCCAAATTAATCGTATGGGATGAAGTATCTATGGCCAAAAAAGGACTGCTAGAAGCTTTTGATATTCTCTTGAGAGATTTAATGGACACAAATATCTTATTTGGTGGAAAAGTCGTTGTCTTTGGTGGTGATTTTAGACAAACTCTTCCTGTTGTTCGCAGTGGAAAAAAGGATGATTTCATTCGAGAGAGTTTACTGTTTTCTGAAATTTGGAATCAGCTTGAAAAATTGCGATTATCTGACAATATGCGAGCAAAAACAGACCCCACATTTTGTGAGTACTTGCTAAGAATTGGAAATGGAAAAGAAAAAGTACATGATAATGATAAAATTCAAATACCCCATTGCTTTATTATACCTTTTATTTCTGAAAATGAATCATTAGATGTCCTATTTAGACTAACTTATCCGGATCTACATACATGTACTTCTAATGTATCTTCTATGACCTCTCGTGTAATTTTGACGACAAAAAATGACTTCGTTGATCAAATGAATGATTTGCTTATAACTCAATTTCCTGGTGATCCTAAAACATATGTTTCATTTGATGAGACTATTGAACCGAATGATCAAAGTCAATATGAAGATTTTCTACACACCCTACATCCAGCTGGTTTGCCTCCCCACAAATTGACATTAAAAAAATATTGCCCTGTCATGTTACTAAGAAATCTAAATCCTTGTGAGGGCTTATGCAATGGTACTAGACTTATATGTAATGATCTTCAAAAACATGTTATCAGTGCAACAATTGCAACTGGAGATTTCAAAAACAAGCATGTATTTATTCCAAGAATACCATTATTATCATCTGCAGATGAAAAATTGCCTGTTCCTTTTAAAAGAACACAATATCCTTTACGCTTATGTTTTGCTATGACAATAAATAAAGCTCAAGGTCAAACATTGGACTTTGTTGGAATTTATTTACGAGAACCTGTTTTCTCACATGGACAACTGTATGTGGCTTTATCAAGAGCAAGAAGTTCCAATTGTATAAAAATATTAATTCGCCCACCAACACCAGATGATGACGATGATCATTCAACATACAACATAGTCTACAACGAAATCATTCAAAAAGCATTCACATGAAACCATCCTTGGATGCCCCTAAATCCTTTTGACTGTGCCTCTTCCATCAGAAAAGCCTGCCCTCAGATTTGACAAAGTCCTATAGATCAGTCCACCATTATGATACAGGTATTTTACTTTTATTTGTATAAATTATAGTCATATTTTTTCCCTGCACATAATTTACACTACAAAGTAAACGTTTAACCTTCAGTTTATTCCTGCTTCCATCGCCGTCTACCAAAACGACCGGAAATGTTTCAAAAGAAAGTAGGCACGCCAAGCATGGACTTTGAGGTGCTTCAGAAGATTAATGAAGGTGTGTTCCCACTGTCTTAAGTTTACATACTCTAAAATTGTGTCGATTGATAATTTTGAATTTAAATTTCTATGAAATTGTCTGCTGTGTAAATCAAGTAGTTGACCACCCTGTCAGAAGATATATGAACAGGCGAGAAATCAATTGAAGTTGATTTCTTTGTTAAAAGCAGGTATATGAACAGGCGAGTCAACCTTATTCTTTTGAATACATGTCCAATGAAAAGAACTTGATAAACTGAAATCAGATTTCCTAAGGTATGGTAGCAGTGGAAAATTGAAATATCTTATACTTTGATACTAAGCGTTATTTAAACCACCCTGTCAGAACATTAGGAATTAAAAGTAAAACCATGATGGAAAAAAAATAATTCCTTAGAGCCAGAATAGTTGTTAATTTGGCAAACTACTTACTCACATTGTTTGTAAATTTGCGCTGAAATGTTTAGCAAAGCGAAGAGGAATATTTTGGAAGCACTTCACTGATTTTCTTTGAAAAGGAAGAATATTTTGGATCACATGAACTTTGATGACTCCCTCAAATTTGCAGATGTATCATTTTTTAATCATTTCTATTGATTTTTAGTCCACTGTTTGCGAATTTTCTGAAGATCCTTAATTTTTGGTTGGTCTTTTAGCTCCACAAAAATCATAACCTGGTAACCATCTCAGAAGATTCTCCAATTCTGTCTCCTTTGCATCCTGTGGTAGCTCAAAGATGAAAATTGTCCAAACGTAAAAAAGACAGCACCCGTAATTGATTAACTTGAGGAATAGCAGAAAAAGCAAGATTAGTACAAGTAAGATCATATACACATTATCAATTGTTTTCTATTCATAACTTTATATTTCAATTCTTTTGGTATTCTTTACTATTGAAATATAGTACTTCTGATTCTTCAAAAGTACTATATTTTTGGAGAATTCAACACGATTGCGGCAACAAAAATGAAGAGTCCCCACAACTTAGGTCTACAGTATCCTGTTTATAATAGTGATTTTCACTCTTTTTGCCATCTTATTCATATATCTTCTTCTTTGGAAAACCATTGGTCTACTGCTCTTACACTAAACTAATAACTCTGTTGTTCCGTCCACGCCATTCTAATTGGTGGTTACACATACATTTGTTTATTTTAATTATCATAGTTCATCTTTTACTATTGTCTTGCATAGTTTCCCCATTTAACAATCATAATAAATTATCTATTTTTTGTTTGTCAGCTTATCTTCTCCTTCCTTCTCTGCTTCCAGACGAGTTCATCTCTTAGTTACAAACTCAGGTATCTTTTTACCCAAAATTTCTTTTATTTTTCTCAGTTCCCCTTCTGCTTCTTTTGTTTTCACGAGACACTGATTCAAGTGCCGGTCCAAACCATATGAATAGACTAGGCGGTCAACAAGATTTAGAGGAATCCCCAGTCGTGGTCACAGGTACCTTATCTATTTTCTCACTTGATGTATACGCTTTCATAAACTCTGGAGCTGCTCTCTCATATACTAAATACAGTCAGACTTTGTTATGCCAACCATTTGTCCACAAATCTACTATGATTGTCTATACCTTAAATCCTTAACTAACTCAACTCAAGTGGAAAGCACAGGTATTCCCCAGTTATTGATCTGTACATAGCCAAACAGTGAAAATGTTATATATTAGACTTTTCCGCACCAAATAGGAGGAATATGACAGCACAATACATAACAGAACTAATAGCTATTGCTCTAAATATTAGTTAGTTTTGAATTCTGAAGTTACTGAAAAAGAATTGTGCTTCTTTTTTGTTATAATCGGTTGTTTCTCTTGCGGTATGCTAAATTTCGATGGGTACATGATTATTATACTTGAGCAGCTGCATATTGGTACTGCTTCTTATATTTTCCACCTGCATACTTCAACCCACCCCTCAAGTTTATTTGTAGTATTACTAATTTGGTTTGCTATTATAATGTTTCCTTTTTTGATTTATATTAGGTTTGAGCAAACGACAACAACTTTTGCTGTCACTAATATGGACTATTTCATCGCTGGGAATACTAGAGATCCTACAAGCAATGATTGATAATGGCATATATTACACAAAAATAAAAATGAACACAAATGTTTACTGCTGCTCTTTTTTTCTTTCAAAGTGTTAATTCTGGTTCTTTGTGATCTTACGACAATATGCTTCTCTCTCACTTGTCTTATGTTTTTCATAGTGTTGAAATTCACTGAACCTCATATGTTGTATGTGGGTACTCTTATTATGTCTTAAATAGCGTCAAAGAAAGTACAAGTTTGTCATAAAAAAACTTATTCCTTTATCCACGCAACCAAAACATACCTTTCATATTATTGGGCCCGTGCATAGCACGGGCAACACAATCTAGTATAAATATAAAAACTAGATCTTTCATTTGATTTGATATTTGAAAATTTTGAACCAACTTTGACTATGTACACCCTAACGAGGAGTAAGTACTAGATGTTCCTCATGTTTGATTTATTATCAGGATGGTTTGACCTGATAGATTTTGAACTATTTTCAAACACTTTAGTTTGCAATTGTGTTAAACACGTTTAACTCTAACTCTAGTAGTTGTTCTACTTAGTTTTAACAAAACTTTTTAGTATAATAAGAAACTCAAGTGTCATAACAAGAGGAAATAGCAACGCACAAGCCAATAATTTACTTGAACTTCATGAATATCCGATAAGATCAACAAATCAATCATCAATCAATCAATATATATAAAGCTAGATGAAAAAATGAGTGATGTGGCACCTCTTAATGGCCAAATATCATGTTTATATTTTTTGTGATTTTTTTGACATTTTCTTTATTTTTTTCTAATTATTTTATTTTATAAAATCATATTCTTAATTCATAACTCTTCAATTACTTGAATTCAACTCTTAATTAATTTAGTAATGTATATAACTCCTAATCTTCCATATTCATAACCTTCAAATTATTTAATATACAAATTTACAACTCCTTAAATTCACACTTATAAAAACCTCTTTTGAGACATATTTAATGATTATTTTATTTTCATTTTTCTTATTCTTCATTATTTGTCTCTTTGGTTGGTCCATATTTTTGTCTTCTTTGATTTGATATTGTGTCTAAATTTTGTTATGAATCCAAGGTGGCAGTGTTAGATGCAGGGTCATCCGGACCTGCAAATTTGAATGTGATGCCATTGACTGATTTCGTAAATGCATCATTGAGATCTTTCTTTACAAAAGAAGGATATAGATAAACATGTCAATTGGGTCGGCCCGTCCAATTTTAGCTCATTAAAATTGTCCCGATAAGGCCCAAACCGGAAGCTGACCCCTATATTAGTGGGGTGGGCCGGTCCAGATTATTTTCTCTCACAAGCCGGTAAGAAACCGATACACGGTTCAATAGTGAATTGCTCTGGACCGGTCCAGTAATTAAAAAAACTAAAATTAAAAAGAATTAAAATGTAGGTGATATCCGTTGGCCAACGGCTATCCACTTTCTGGAGAAAAAAATGGCCAAAATGACATTTAAAAACATAAAATTAATACACAATTTTTTTCTATAGATAGCTACACATTTCTTTATTTTTCCTAAATCAAATCTTCTAATTCTTTCTCATTTTCTCAATTCTCTCCTATGATAGCAATTTTATATTATATTTTGCAATTAACAATATTCAATGGAAGTTTTTTCAACTTTTAAGTGTTCAATATTTCATCAATTTTACGGTTCTTTCTTTATTTTTGTCTTCTAACAATTTGGTATAATATAATGTAAGTATTCTACTATAATAGATAGTATATAGTGTGTCTATATGTCTGTTTGGTATACATTATAATTCTTTCTCATTTTCTCAATTCTCTCTTGTGATAGCAATTTTTATATTATATTTTGCAATTAACAATATTCAATGGAAGTTTTCAACATTTCATCAATTTTACGGTTCTTTCTTTATTTTCGTCTTCCGACAATTTGGTATAATATAATGCAAGTATTCTACTATGTTTGTTTGGTATACATTATACGTATATTTAGTATATTTGTCATAAATAGTTTTAATTATAACAAAATTAAATAGATAACAATATACTATATTGTTAATTGCACCAAACTTTCAAATTAATAATTAATAAAAATGACTAAAAAATAATGGTCGGTTCGGCCCATTATTGTAAATCGGGCACGGTAGCAAACCCCTAACCAAGCGCGGTCCAGTTTTTGTCTTTTTTCACTATTTTGATCGATACCAGTCCTATCCATTATTGGGAGGATCAGGTTCGGTGTATCATTAACAAAAAAATAATGAGTCGGATTGGGCCGCCCAGCCCAGTAAATAGACTTAGATGCAGAAGTTGGGGATTGAAAAATGACGCCTTGGACAATTTTGACTATCATTTCACTTCTAGATATTCGTATCCCATGACTGTTAGGGTTGATGTTAACACTAACATGAAAGGAGATAATGAAATTGATGGTGATGGTGGGGTGACTAAACATAAGCAGGCTAACTTTTCGACCATGACAGATTCATCTAATATGTCTAAGTTGATGTTGAATGACCGTTCAACAAGCTCTCGCGGTCATAGTGCAGAGAAGCTTTCTAAAGTTGAGGTGAATTGTGGTGATAGTGGGTCAACAATTACTGTGAAAGTCACTTGTAAATAAGATATAATTATATTTAAGTTTGACCTCTAAGCAAGTTTTTTCCAACCCTAGGAGGATGTGCTAAGAGGTTTAAACTACAAATTGGGACATTCCTACTCAAGTGTCTTGATGGTGAAGAGGAATAGGCGATGTTGGTAAATAATATAGATTTGCATGAGTGTCTTGAGATACCGAATTTTGGTGGTGGTCATACTATCAAATTTCTTGTTCATGATACATTTTATGCTCTAATTAGCTCAGGCAACAATAACTATTTTTTGGCTAGTGGCTCTTAACAGCCTCATGCAGGTCCGAAAGCTTCAATCAATAGCTGGTACTTAAAATGATAATGTCACTCGGATGATTTCTAGAGTTGCTAGTTTACACATGAATCACTAGTAGTATGTCCGGTAGAGCTTTTCCATCAAACGCCAAAGATCCTATTTATCTTTTTTGTGATTTTTTTGACATTTTCTCTAATATTTTTTAATTATTTTATTTTATAAAATCATCTTCTTAATTCATACCTCTTCAATTAAATAAATTCATCTCTTAATTAATTTAGTAAAGTCTATATCTCCTAACCTTTTATATTCATAACCTTCAAATTATTTAATATACAAATTTATAACTCCTTAAAATCATGCTTATAAAAACCTCTTTTCATTGGGAGTAGGAACTAACTATCAAGCGGAACTGGAGGCTGCTATTTATGGACTTCGCTGGTGTGTGCAACAAGGCTTTCAACATGTCATTCTTGAAGTAGATTCTGAATTGCTCTCTAAATGGGTTAGACATCAGATGAAGCCCCCGTGGAACCTTCATAATTTTAACCAGTGGCTAGTGGAGATTACGAGAGTGTTCCACTCCTTCACTTGCATTCCTATCGAGAAGTTAATTTCACCGCAAATGATTTATCTAAGCATAGTTATACACTTACTTCTCCAAGTCATTACACTACTACCCATCAGCTTCCTCACGATGTTAAAGGTTACTACAAACTGGACAAGATTGGTCTGGCTAGCCTCAAACGAAGGAAGACTATTAGGATAAAAAGCCACCATGATCCGCGCTTCAGTTTGCTTCGAAACTTGTGCACTCATGTACTCCTTTATTGTCTTCTTGATATGTTTCTAGTTTTCGTATGCTTTATCTTTTTCTTGTTTAACTTGTAAAGGGAGAGTCTCCCTTATTTATTCTTTCCTAGTTGAGAAAATGATCAAAAGCCCCCTTAATCTATATCCAGATTTCCAACTACACACTTTAACTCTACGGGAGTCCTATCACCCCTCTGAACTGTTTAAAACTGTAATAATTACACCCTTGAAAAGCCACAACCACATCTATATTGGCATATGAACTTCACACATTTGATAGGTGGAAATTGATTAATTTATTATATTTTAAAAAAAAAAATTATAATTCTTTTCCACTTTCTCCTATACTCTCCCAATTTCTTCAAATTCCTAAAGTAAATTCTTCCCCTAATTATTTCAAATCCCTATTGAATTGTGAGGAACAAAGATAAATATTGATAGCAAGAGCTTGTCAAGCAATATTCGAGTTTTGCTTGTCGGAGAACCTTGAAAACCAAACTAAAAAGATCCAAAGGAGGAGGGGTTTTGCCGGAGGATGCGACGATGGTGGCTGCTGGTCGAGCAGCAAAGAGAAAAATAAAAAATAAAAAGCATTCTCATTTGGGAGTTCACTTGAATTTTATGTAAACCCAATTTGATATTTGTTTTTTTCAAATCTGATCCAAATCTCTTTTTTGGATGATATAAATACATGTCATTTTATCTTTAATTGAATTGATTGGTTCTTAAAAGTTTTTTACATAAGAGTTTAAAAGTTTGTGTGAAATCAACAATGGTGAATCGGTGAAGGAATTTGTTTGGTATGGAGAAGAAAGACAATAAATAAGAAATAAAAATACATATATTTTTAAAAGAGATATTAAAAATAAAGTTTTAATACTTGTTTTTTGTGTTCACTCTCTCAAAGAGAGTGAAATACACTCTCTCTGTCAGCTAAGCATTTAGGGAGGTATTAATTTCAGTTTTAAACACTTCAGGGGGGTGATAGGACTCTCATAAAGTTAAAGTGTGTAGTTGAAAATCTGGATATAGATTAGGGAAGCTTTTAGCCATTTTCTCTTCCTAATTTCTTTGTATCGAGAGGAGTCATCTCTTCTAGGTGCATAGCTATTAGGTTTCTTTTTCTAGTATTGGGGATGAGTTGGCTAGCCTTAGTAGGATGGCTAATTTATGAACCACCATAGGTTGGAGGTAAGGTTTTATGTCCCCTCCTTGTATTTTGCGTATTTTGTTATTAATGTTAAGGCATGACGGTGTTGCTCAGCCCCTACTAAAAAGAAAAAAAACAAAAAACCCTTTTTTGAGATATATATAATAATTATTTTATTTTTATTTTTCTTATTCTTCGTCATGTGTCTCTTTGGTTGGTCAATTATTTGTCTTATTTGATCTAATTTTGTGTCTGAATTTTGTTATAAATCCAAGTTGGCAGCGTTAGATGCAGGGTCATCTAGACATGCAAATTTGAAAGCGATGCCATTGACTGATTTCGAAAATGCATCAGTGGGATATTTCCTTACAAAAGAAGGATGCAGGAGTTAGGGATTGAACCATGACACCTTGGACAATTTTGATTGTCATTTCACTTTTTGATGCTCGTATCCCATGATTATTATGGGTGATGTTGACGGTAAGATGAAAGAAAATAATGAAATGGATGATGATGGTGGGGTGATTGAACATAACCAAGTCGTTCTTCGGCCATGATAAATTCATCCAATGGTCTGGGTCGATGATGGATGACAGTTCATCAAGCTCTAACAATCATGGTGCAGAGTAGCATTCTAAAATTGAGGTGAACTGTGGTGATAGTGGGTCAATAAAAATTCACTTACAGAGAAGATATTGAAATTTAAGTTTGACCTTTCAGTAGGGTGCTTCCAACTCTATGAGGATTGTTCTAAGAGGTTTAAACTGTAGACTGGGATATTCCAACTCATGTATCTTGATGACGAGGAGGAATGAGTGATGTTGGTAAATGATGCAGCTTTGCATAAGTGTCTTGAGATACTGAATTTTGATGGTGGTCATACTATCAAATTTCTTGTTCGCAATACACTCATGTGCTCTAGATAGCTCAGGCAGCAGTAACTTCCTTTTGGTTAGTGGCTCTTAACAACCAGTGGCGGATGTATGTTATGGATTATGGGTGCTTAAGCACCCATTGCTTTTTGCAATTAACACTAATATTTGTTTGTAATATCTAATAATTCATTCAAATGTATTAACTAAACACCCATTTTATATAGCAATTCTCAAACTAAAAATAATTGAGCACCCATGAAATAAAATTTCTGGATCCGCCACTGTTAACAATCTTATGGAGGTCTGAAAGCTTCAATCAACATATGGTACTTAAATTGATAACAACGCCACTCGAATGGCTTCGAGAGTTATTAGTTTACACATGAATCACTAGTAGTATGTCCAGTAGAGCTTTTCCATCAATGGTCAAGGATCCTATTTATCTTTTTTCTGTTTTGTGTTTTTTTTTACATCTTCTCTAATTTTTTCTAATTATTTTATTTTATAAAATCATCTCCTTAATTCATACCTCTTCAATTATATAAATTCAACTCTTAATTCATTTAGTAATGTCTATAACTCCCGATTTTTCATATTCATAACCTTCAAATTATTTAATATACAAATTTATAACTCCTTAAAATCACACTTATAAAAAAAATTAAGACATATATGATGATTATTTTATTATTATTTTTCTTATTCTTTATCATTTATCTCTTTGGTTGGTCAATTTTTTATCTTCTTTGATCTGATTTTGCAGGAGAGAGATGTATAAATAAGAATGTTAGACATACTTGTATAATTTGATTTTACGAGGTAAAATGATTTGACATGCATAATATAATTATCATTTTTTTCTATTGTAATTATATATGTAGTTGTTATTTTTTTATTCTTGATTATATGAATCATGTGTTTTTTTTAGAAAAAATGATTTATTTTTCTAAAGCTTCTCTTTGTAGTTTCTAGAGAATATTAATGTTAGACATTCTTGAATGTTTGACTTTTCTATTGCAATTATACATTTAATATTTTCATTTTTAGATTCTTGATGATACAAATCATGAAATTTTTTAGAAAAAATGATTATTTTTTCTCTTTTGCTTCTCTTTGTAGTTTCTTGAGAATTTTTTTTATTGCTTCTTTTTGTAGTTTCTAAGGAATCTGATTCATTTTACTCTTTTCTTCTCTTTGTAGGTTTTGGAGAGTTGAATTATGTTATGTTGATAACATGGTCCTTCTTTCCTCTTTTAACTCATAACTAAATATTCTTTAAAGTTTTTACTTGATTAGTTAATTTTATTTTTTTTGTTTTTGTTTTTGTTGTTGTTGTTGTAAGGTTAACTTATCATGTTTTAAGGCCAGGATATTTTTGAAAATAAAAATAGAAAAGGAAATTAACATACATATATATATACACTACTCAAGAGATTATGTAGATATAATTTTGTAGCTATGTTATTCAACTTTTATTAATTATAATGATAGGACATGAGAATGTAAAGTTTTAAGGCCGGGATATTTTTGAAAATAAAAATAGAAAAGGAATTAACATATATATACACTACTCAAGAAATTAATGTAGATATAATTTTGTTAGCTATGTTATTCAACTTTTATTAATTATAATGATAGGACATGACGAATGTAAAGTTTTAAGGCCATGATATTTTTGAAAATAAAATAGAAAAGGAAATTAACATATATATACACTACTCAAGAAATTATGTAGATTATAATTTTGTAGCTATGTTATTCAACTTTTATTAATTATAATGATAGGACATGAGAATGTAAAAGTTTTAAGGCCATGATATTTTTTGAAAATAAAAAATAGAAAAGGAAATTAACATATATATACACTACTCAAGAAATTAATGTAGATATAATTTTGTTAGCTATGTTATTCAACTTTTATTAATTATAATGATAGGACATGAGAATGTAAAGTTAATTTGTAATTTAGAAAGGGCCTAAAATATCCTTGCGAAATGGTACAAAACTACACTTCATCCACCTTTTAGCTTCAAAATACCCTTGATTATAGTTAAAATACTTGGAACTCATATGGGTCCACCCCTGCCCACGACAGTTGCAATCGAAATACTACACATGCAAACAAATGAGAGACACATACAAATATAATTTGCATCGAGTCACGTTTTAGTTTCTTGGTTGAAGCTGGACAAGTTGGGTTAATTGTTACGAGCCATTATTTATTTACTTATTTATCTTGATCTAGTTCATTTCAGTTCAAGCAATCTTTATGCAAATTAATAATCAATTCGTTTATTTGGCCCATCACCTAAATTTATTTCCATTATAACGCATTGTGTAGTAAATTGTAAATTGTAATCGAAGTGGTGCTATTGAAGCTGCAGCAGCGCCCCAAAACCATAGACGTGCGACAACAGAGGAAGCAAAAATCGCAATCGACGCCTGTTCCACATGCACTTTTTCAACGCTAATTCCGCCTTCACATGTAATTACTGTATTTTGATTACTCTGTTTCAATATTCTTAAAAAATAATTATCTAAATTCCCATTTCAATATTTTTTTAAATATTATTAATCAAAGTCAAAGTACTTAAACTTTTCTAATTGCTCAAGCAATCATACTAATAAATCCTACGTTACATGTTAAATGACAGCTCAAGCATTAATCATATTCCCATTTGCACCCTCTGTTGCTGCAATAGCAAAGAAGAGACAAGTCGGTGACATATATTATTTTCTTAAGTAGGAGAGAACGTGGGAAACGGAGAAGGAGTAGACGCGGAGCTAGAAGTCTGGGTACAGATTCAGTCGAACTCAGTAACTTTTGTTTAAATAATATAACTAAATATGTATAATATTAAGTTTAGAACTCAATTATTGACACTTGAATCGTTGTTATAAAATTCAGAATACACCAAATTAAAATTCTGACTTCGCCTCTGAGAAAAGAAGGAAGGAATGAAATATAATTATTTATAAACATATATCAAGTCTTTATAAGCCAAAGTTTTGGATACTAAATGTTGCATGTTGCAGAAGCTTTATATTTTTGTAGCTAAAGAAACATAAAAAGAACATATCTAAGGTTCATCAAGAGCTTGAAGATGACAACGGTAATCACTATCTCCTCTATCTTTAATTTTTCTCTATAATCTATATATAATTCGATCGTAACGAAAAATTTTGAACCAATTTTATATGCCTTAATAAGTACTATGTTTTGGTTGAGTACAGATGACAGAGATGAGAGTACATATGGATTGTGCCGGATGTGAGAGCAAGGTCAGAAAATCTCTCGAGAAAGTTAAAGGTAATATACTTATATGCACTATATTCACAATAGATTCGATCTCAAAACTTCTGTCTGCTCTGATACCATGTTAAAGTATGTGACCAAGGTGTTACAGAAAACACACATTTTTATTAGTTAATTATATTTCAACATACTTTTTGACGATCAAATTCAGGTGTTGATAATGTAGAAATAGATATGGCTATGCAAAAAGTGACAGTAACAGGATGGGCTGATCAAAAGAAAATACTCAAAACAGTTAGAAGAACTGGTAAAAGAGCTGAAATATGGCAATTTCCTCATAATCCTGAGATGAGAAATAACCCTAGTTATGTCACTGATCATTATTATCAACAACAAGGCAGCAGTGGTCCGGCCACTTATTACGCCGGAGAACCACCGGCTTCCGCCTATAACTATCGCAAACACGGCTACGATAACTATGGCCGTGCCTATAGTCTTTACAGGGGCAATTCAAACACATTTGGTAGTCGTGTTGGTGATGCATTTAGTGATGAGAATCCTCGTGGTTGTAATATTATGTAATATTGTTGTTTGATGTTTTTTGAGTATCTTATATATAAGTTCAATTATTAAGTGTAAGAGCCCGTTTGGATTGACTTAAAAAAATAGTTTTTAAATTAAAAATAAAAAGTCAAATTTAAATGACACACTCATATACGCTTCAATATTCCCTGTTTCCTTATATGTACATAAATTGTTACCACACTCTCATTTTTGTGGATGAAATTTGAATATATACTTAATTTAATACGCTCACACCTAATTATATATCGCTTCGTAGTCTCTTGTGGCGGTTAATCTCTTCCCAAAAATTGAAAAATTTAAGGAGTGTAATCACCCACAAAAATAAGTATGTGCTATGATTAACTAATGAAAAACTCATTGGTTAGGTATTCATAAGTTCGATTGAATAAGAAACGAGATGATTATCACCATGCAAATATTGAAAAATACGCTACTTTCATGTAGACTTAATTATTAAAAATTAGGATACAAGTGAGTTGGTATTATTGAAAGGTAATTTGTATTTCTTTGCGTATATACGAGACCCAAGTGTTGAGTTGGACTTAGAAATTTACAAATTATATAAAGCGTTAGCGCAAGTTCTCAATGACACTAATTAAAAACTTTGTAAAAGACGTTTGGATACTATTTCACGATTATATCAATCTCAAGAATAAACATACACGTGCACCAATAAATATACACACGTGCAATAATAGACGTACATGTACAACACACGAATCTAATAAAGGTTCGCTAAGAATATTTTGGGCCAATAGATTAATAGAGGATATTTTTCTATCAGTTTTAACCTTTTTTGTTTCCCGAAAGTACCACATTGTACTCCAAAAAGTTAGTGTAAAGCTGGAAATATAATGGAGATATGAAGCTGCACAAATAAATTAGCAGCAGATTTAGGGTTCTACCAGGAAGGTGTAGAAGAGTGGAGTTTGTTTAGCTCTCGAAGAACAGAGAATTCTATTCAGTTGAACAGATTCGCCGCCGGAGAGAAATGTCGGATTATATGCCAAAATAATTGATGATTAAGATCTTCACAAGATTACCAATCAAATCAATCCTTTGATGCACAAGTGTTAGCAAGTCATGGTATTCTCTTCTTACTAGCCCTAATTTTATCTCTACGCATCTTAATGGAAACAATATGATCACATTCTGATTCAAAATTACTCTGGAAACACAGAAATTGATATTTATGCTTTGTTCCGTTACAATGATAAAGTGGGAATAGAATACTTAATTTAATACGTTTACTCCTAATTATCACTTCTTGTTAGTTTCTTTCCAAAAATTCAAAAATTTAAAAATTCAAGGTGTCTAAGTGCCCACAAAGTAAGTATGCACTGCATGATTAGCTAATGGAAAGTTCATTGGCTGTATTCATAGGTTCAGTTGAATAAGAGATGAGATGATCATCACCATGTAAATACCGTAGAACACGCTACTTTCATGTAGACTTAAACTATTAAAAATTAGGATACAAGTGACTTGGTACAACTGAAAGGTACTTGTATTTCTTTACATAAATCCGAGACCCAAATGTTGATTCGAGCTTAGCAACTTACAAATTATATAAAGTGTCAGTGTCGCGTTATTTCGTGGTTACGTGAATCGAATTATATAGTGTCGGTGTCACGTTATTTCACGGTTACGTGGATCTCAAGAATAGACATACACGTGCTCAAGAATAGACATAACGTGCAAAGCACGTGCGGTGAATCTAATAAAGGTAATAAAAGGATACAAAGATTGATGTCAAGAATATTTTGGGGCCAATAGATCAATAAAGGATATTTCTCTATCAGTTTTAACCTTTTTTATTCCTGAAAGTACCACATTGTACTTCAAAAAAGTTTTGTGTTAAACTAGAAACAGATAATCGAGATATGAAGCTGCACAAATAAATTAGCAGCAGATTTTAGGGTTCAACCACGAAGGTGTAGAAGAGTGGAGTTAGTTTTTTTTAGCTCTCGAAGAACAGAGACATTCAATTCAGTTGAACAGATTCGCCGCGGGAGAGAAATGTCGGATTATGTGCCAAAAGACTTGATGATTAAGATCTTCACAAGGTTACCAATCAAATCAATCCTTCTATGCACAAGTGTTTGCAAGTCATGGTACTCTCTTCTTACTAGCCCTAATTTTATCTCTACGCATCTCAATCGGAAACAAGATGATCACATGCTGATTCAAAATTACTCTGGAAACACAGAAATAGATATTTATGCTTTATTCCGTTATAATGAGAAATTGGATCAAAATAACCACTTAGATTTTTCATTTAAGTGCAGTAACGGTGTCGTTACTATTGTGGGCAGTTGTAATGGGATTGTGTGCCTTGCTGCTGCCGACCAATTGAATTACTTGAATCATTTCTACTTTTGGAACCCATCTATCAGAAAGCCTGTAGAACTCCCAGAACAAATTTATACATGTGAGAAATGTGATACATTTGCTTATGCATTGGGGTTTGGTTTTGATCATGTTACCAATGACTACAAGGTGGTAAGAGTAGTACACACTTGGTCTCATCCGTTGCCACCTCATGTTGATCTTTATAAGTTAAGTACTGGTGTTTGGGAAGACATTAGTCATGTCTCTCTGTCTTGCCTATTCCTTGCCACTACATCACAGGCGTATGTAAATGAAGCTTCTCATTGGATTGCTTCCAAATGGGATGCATTATCATTTGTGAATGTGATTGTTTTATTCAACATGCATGATGAGACATTCTCAGAGATGATATTGCCGAGTAGTTTAATCAATGAGTCACGGTCACACTATGATGAAATGTTCCTTTTTGTGTCAGAGGAATCTCTTTGTTTGGTTGATAATAACTATGACAAACATGAACCTATTGATATTTGGATGATGAAAGAGTATGGTGCACCAGACTCATGGGTGAAACAATTCAGCATCCAAAATAATCAGTTTGCACAACATATTCCTCTTCGTGATGACATTTTCTGGACACCTTATTCTGGAAGCGCTGCTCCAACTGAGCTTGAGATTGCTAATGAATTTCTGAAGCCAATGGCTATAAGGAAAAATGATGAAATCTTATGGGAAGGTAACCGAAGATTATTGGTTTCAGTTGATCATACAGGTGAAAGGTTTAAAGATGCTGACATTGGTAACTCATCAAATGATTGGTGTTACAATCCGCGTTATGTTAATTATTACAAAGAGAGCCTTGTTTTACCTGATAGATGGACAAATAATTGTGTTGTCGATGCTTGTGAGGAGTCATCCAATTTATGGAAGAGAGAGCCCAAAGATGGGAAAAGAAGGATCTCAAGGGAAAAATCTAAATATAGAATGCGGATTGCATCTCTTTTGCACATGAGTGGATTGCTTTACGTGTCAAAAATGAAAGGGAAATGGTTGCGGAAGAAAGGAAGGAAGATCAAGCAAGTCAAAGATCCTTCATTGTCCAATTAATTAGCTATGTTGCACTTGAAGTCCTTTAGCTCAGTAAGTTTTTGATTGAAGTTAGTTCACTGAAGTTTAGGTGTTGATCTCTTAGGCATATGCCAACTTATTTTCTCTTAAAAGTCTTCTCAATTTCATGGAAACATTACATTATTTTGCAGGGTTCAATCTGACAATGAAGACCTCTTTTGATGTATTGGAAGGTCAAAGCTTCCATGAGCCAGAAGTGTATGGCACATTTATACTCTAGGGTACTGAAACTCTTTGTTTTAAAGACAGACTGTAAATACTTGTCTTAATTACTTTCTTGATAGATGTTTGGTGCATGATACTTCTAAGGTTTGTGCGTTTATCTATCTAATGTTTGGTGCATGATACTTCTAAGGTTTGTGTGTTTATATATCTAATGTTTGGTGCATGATACTTCAAGGTTTGTGTGTTTATCTTGGCACCTTGGGTTTTTTAGTATACTAGAAAACTTTTACATCGTCTATTTGCTGAAATTGGATTTGTTAGAGGATATCTGTTGTGTTTCCCCCCTTGGGTAGCGCCCGTAGCATAGCTGTTATTACTCCAAAAAACCCAAACAGTACATGCTGGAACAGTCTTTCAGGTTATCTTCAAATGCCTTGTGATCGTTCTTCCTTCACAGCAACATAACGGTTATTTTAGGGAAATAGGCATAACTCACACAGTCTAATAAACCGTAATCACAGATCCAACAATTGCCTGTCACTACACAAATTAAAGTGCACATTTGCTCTTGGGTGCTAAACTTTTGGATTAAGAATGGTAGAATAGTCTTGGATTGTGGTTTGCAGACTAACTGATTACTGTTTCTAGCCAATTTATAGGTAGTAATTCTAAAGACCACTTATGAACTGAATTTAGTTGTCATGATCACATGCATTTCTTTCTATTTTGTTGATCTTACAACAAGTTGTGATTGGCTTATCCTCGCTGGTTCATTCATCTTCCTCTTCTCTTCTACATCTTGCTGATAGGAGTTTAGTCTTCGTCTTAGATGAAATTTCAATTTCAGTTGCCATTAACATGCAGTTGCGCTAGGGGTTCTTTTGATGTACTAGCTAGAAATTTTATGCAACCAGTCTTTGCAGAAGTATATTTGCTTCTAGAAAGGAAACTGTTTGGGTTTCTTTGTCTGGTATTTCCTCATTTAGCATTATTTTTATTTTGCTCATTCTGCACGAAACTTGCTACAAAATGATGTGTACTTTACTGGCTTATATTTGTCAATGACACAGTCACACAGGTATACAGTGGTCATACTTCAGTCCAATACAATGCACCTTTGTCTTTGGTCAGTGAGGTATAGGGTCCAATGGCTTTTAGGTCATCACCAAATTTAGCTTTCTTCTTTCTCCCCAATTTCTCAATTTGTTTATTGAAAGAGAACAAACGCTATCCATAAAGTAAAGTGAGGGTTTGTTATAGCGATTCGTGTGGTTGGTAACCCCTTTGAAAGTTGCATGTTCTTGCTACTAACAACAACAACATACCCAGTAAAATCTCACAAAGTGGGGTCTGGGGAGGGTAGCGTGTACACAGACCTTACCACTACCTCGTGGAGTTAGAGAGGTTGTTTTCAAAAGACACTTGGATCAAGGGTCCTTGCTACTGCTAGGGGTAAATAATTCTTCAACATAGCCACAAGTAGGTAGTCTACGACCATTAGATTCCCAGAAAGATGAGCAACTAAGAAGAGAAGGATTTAAAAAAAATGAAAGGTATATCATCGATCTTTAGATTCTAAGATAAGATGAAAAACGAGAAGGTAAAGATATAGAGATCTTTCCTTCTTTCAAAAGCCAAATACAGTGCATTAATTTCATATCAGCATGTGTTCAAGAACTTGGTGGAATTCCTAATTCAGTTAGTCTAGGTGAATAACCGGCCCTCCTTGTACACTCAAAGAGAACTAGAAATTTCTGAAAAAGGGTAACTAATAAGTATAATTCAAGTAAGTCGATAAATAAGATGGAGGAGGCCTTGAAGGAGGAGCCCAGAAAACATCATGGGGCATTCGGCCATTAGACAAAACATTAGTAGGTAAATTGTACATTTCTCTCATATGAGAAGCAACTGTTTCCTGCTTCAGGCCTCTGTTTTGTCAACATGCCTGCCTGGCCATTTGCTTTATAATGCAACATCTGGATCTTGCTAGGTTCCTCCGTTTTCTCTTCCAGGTTTTTACACTGCATTTTTTTTGTTTCCTATTCTATCTTCCGCTGCCAAGGTTTCTGAAGCTTCTTTGTACTCTAGAACATCTCTGGCCTCCTCACTCTTCTTTTGCAGTTGGCTTCTTCATCACCATGCCTGTGAACTGGTTTTGTTTGCGTTCTTTTGAACCAGTAACTTTTTATTCCTGAGCATTCCCTAATACTGGCCACCTCCAAAAAATTATACTTTATAGAAACTAATTGCAGTAATCCCATGAAGTCAAGTAACTGAACTTCCTCTTCTATACATTGTTCTTTACACCAAGAACATAAAGAAGTTATGACTTTCCACTTGATCTTCTATACGGAGCTCTCTTTGCCTTCAAAAATCCTCTCAGTTCTCTTCTTCCAAATGTTCCACCAAATACAGGCAGGTATTGTTTTCCACCAAATCTTCTGGCACTTGCTACCTCCTATCCTAATCCAACAACTTAAAAGATTAGCAGTATGCTCTGGCATAGACCAGTTCACCTTAGCTAAATTGACGAATGATGCCCACCCTTGTGCTGTAACTCTTACGATGTAGGAAAAGGTGGTTGTTTGTCTCTAAAGCCTCCTTACATGATGAGCATCTTGAAGCAATGTAGGTTTCCCTTTTCTGTAGTGCGTCATGAGTCCGACAAGATATAGCTCTTCTGACTACTAGCCAGGTGAAGCATTTCAACTTAATTGGTGCCACATTTTTCCATACAGACTTCCAGGGTCCTGTTGACCTCTCTGTTACTTTAGTCAACCTCCTATTGTACACCCCATTTATTAAGAATAGTCCATCCTGATGATGTTTCCATATCATGTTATCAGGTTCCGTGGATTATCTATTTGCATTTAAAGGTTTAAATTTGTATTTTAACTTGGTACTTGGTTTCTCTGCTGATAGTTTGGTTGATTTTCATTTTCCCAATAGTTTAGTTTGTTTCTACCGACTTCGGGGTTAAAAGGTGAAGTAGAGGAAAGAGTTGAACTTACAGATAAAGTGTTTGGCTAAAGTCTTGATCAAGCTTAGGCTTGATTGCATGGATAACTACGCATTTCTCTCCTTGATCTTCTTTCTAAATATGTGGCATGACTTTTGAAGTTTTTTTGATCAAAAATCTTGTCCGTTTAAAGTTAACTTTATTGCTTTAGATTTTCTTTATCCAAAATTTTCCGTATAATAATACTAATTTGATAAATTGTTAGGGGAAACAGGTCCAACAGTAGTAAAGAGGGTAGAACAGTGTAGTCAAAGGCGCGCTTAAGCCCTGAAGTGAGGCTCAAAACGTGTTGAGCGCTTCGCCTCGCTTTATGTGCGCTTCAGTGTCGTCATCAAGGTTTTAAGGCAAACTTTTCCTTGCCAATGAGCCTCTTCTGAAGAAGTGACACTAAACAATTAATATTTCACTTTATCATGATCTTTTTCAATTTCTTTGGTCATATGTTAGTCATTCATGTTTATAACTATTAGTCTTGGACTAAACATATATATTTGTATTCTTTTCTCCCTTTGCGCCTTTTTTCATTGAAGCCCACACTTTATTTGTGCTCTGCGCTTAAAGTTCCAACGGACCTTAGAGCTTTTTTGCGCTTTTCGCCTTTGATAACACTGGGGTAGAACACTTGCAGCAAAAAGTTTGGGAGCAACAAGTTTAATATCCACGGATGCTGGACAAACAAGCTAATGCCCCAACTCTGATAAGAAATAAGCTGATAGAAATTTTAGGTGCCGTGAACTCTACCAACTTATGATAGCTAATGAAAAGCGTATTCTTAATATGAAAAACTCTTGCTAGACTTCCAAAACTAGTTAACATATCAGATCTAAAATTTATTGAACTCTGGATAGAACACACTGTTTCACCGTTTTACAATTACCCTTTTTCAAAAAAACACAAACTCTATTTCACCGTTTTGTGCAAATGAGTATTTCTTCCTCTGCATGGATATGCCTTTTCACTTACTATTCTGATCATTGCCTGATCTACGCAGTTACTGAGCTTCCCTCCTTTCCCGCTTTTGACATAGGAAGTCTTCATTCTATCTATGAGGAAGGTAAGTTACTGAAAGTTGTCATAACTTTAGCCAAATCTACAAAAAATCATTAATATATATTGACAAATATTTTTATGTTAGGTTCTACATCAGATGCTTGTAATAAAAACTGCAATACAGCCAAGCCGTCCATTACTAAAGGTTTGTTTTACATAGTGTTTGTATTGTTGTATCGTATATACAATGTTTATTTTGATTGTTAACTAAAATATATTATATTATATTGCTAATTCTGTCATTACGTAACAGTGAAAAGCGCCCTTTTATGTAATGACTTTATATGGTGTGATCACGTCGTTACCTAATTTCTCTTTCAAATTATGTCCTTACTTAATATTTCATAATTCTATTTTACCCTTTACCCTATATTATTTAACTCCACTGAAATACCCATACCCTACGTTTGCACTCTTTTTCTTTTTTTCATAGTTAACTATTTTATTTGCTCAGGTTTCTGCCCTTGTTTCGAAATACAGGTACTTTTTTTGTCCATAACTATATTCTTGAAGTTATTATTCTGCTTTAACTATATCTCAGTTTATGGAGAACCTTACTTGCATTTCCTTATTTTCATCACTATATTTATTAGTATGAACTTTAACACGCGAATAATAGTATAGATGCTAAGAGAACCTGGACCATTAACAATTAATAACATGACTTGTTGGAAAACACTTACTTTGTTATAAGTTCTGGACCATACATGATATGCTTGATCCCAAAAGAAAAGAATCTTTTCAAATTCTTTTTGAAAATAATTGTCTTTGAGTTGCATGTCTCTTTTTTTTTTTGTGAAGTCAAGCTGATGCTATTCTATGTAGCATGTGCTATTGAGTAGTTTATGTTGATACAGTGTAAGCAAGGAAGTCCGCAAAAAAATTAGCAGAAATACAATGTCTTAATTGTTTTTCCAAAATTGGTGATAAATTTAATGCATACAATAGTTTAGGGTATTGTAGTAAACTTACCTGTTACAATACAACACGATACAGTTGAACAAAACGTGAAAAATATTATTAAACAACAACAAACGTTACAATTTATCCAAACGTTGTATCTACAATATAATACAATTAATTGTGAAATGATGGGCTACAATAATACAAACAGAGTGAATACTCTCATGTTTAATTAATACCAGTATGTGTTCTCATTCTTTCACTCCTTACACCTTTTAGAGTGTCCAGGTCACCGGCAAAATAAAAGAACTGCTCTGAATATTGAACTAGGCTCAAACTATGTACCATTTTAAAGGATTTGAATTGTAAATTTTGTTGTGCAAAATGATTTGAATATGAGCCTCTTGGATTTTGTTGTGCCATTCATACGATTAAGATAATTTAACACCGAATGCCAAATATAGTGTACTATTTATCAACCATTACAGTTCAGTAACTTCTTCTCGGATCACAACCTTGACTCCACGTAAACTGAATGACTTTGAGAACCGTCCTTGGTCACTTCATATCACTGCTTATTTTACTGGCAACATTTTCCTCCATTAGACATAATCTACATATATAATTATTAACCAACTGATTTATCTTCTTCCCTTCAGAATTCTGAAAGAGTGACCATTGGATCTACCATAAGCTAAACTATAGTTCCCCTGACAGCACAACTATTGTTGAACAAGCGATATTTCAACGAGCTCTTAGACGTTGGCACAACCGCTTGTTCAGCAATGATCTTCTGCCAAGACTTTGGTTTACACCGGCTCCAAACTTCTGTTAAGGTATGTGAGCCTGTTCTGCTTATTCTGATATTCTTTCTACTTGTACACGACGTATAATAAGTGAAACTTGATGTTACAACCAAGGTCAATATTGATATTTCCTTTTGACAATATTTTTCTTTGCTTATTTCAGTTGTTCATGTCATCAGCTACATTCCACTGATAGGCCTTTCATGCCTGCTACACCCAGAACATTGTTGCTCCAACACAGAGAAGAGCTTTCTTACTCTTTCCTATTCGTTTGTTCTTTCAATTTCCAATTTTTATGTCAAATTTGGTTTTTTCTTCTCAGATTGCTCAGCTGAAGTAGTGCTCTTAACAAAAGAAAGGCAAAACAAATATTGGTGCTTAACTGCCCACCTACATGATGAGCTTATTTCCATTCCCCAAGAACATTGAGAAGAAAATTAATAGGCTACGGAGAACTTTTCTATGGCAGGGTAACAAGGAAAAGGGAGGCTATAATCTGGTAAAGTGGGAGTCAATCACACTCAATAGAATCCAAGGAGGCTTAGGCCTGAAGAACCTGAGTCTACAGAATAGCTGTCTACTTCAGAAATGGTTATGGAGATTTTGTACTGAAGACAAAGCCTTATGGAGAAGATTCATTGCAGGCAAATATGGTTTATTTAATCAATGGACAACTAAAGAGGTTATGGGCACTTTTGGATGTAGTGTTTGGAAGACCATTAGAAGATTATGGCCACACTTCAGGAACAACATATGCATCAGTGTGGGGGATGGTCTAATGATTGTGGAATAATCATCTGTTCATTCACTGTCAAACCGCTACAAGGTTGTGGAATACGTTTTTGTGCAGTCTGAGGATTAGTTGGGTGATGCCAAAGACTACTTTGGAGGTCCTGAACAGCTGGCCAGGAGTTGGAAGTAGAGGCAAGAGGAAGAATGGTGGAAGCTCATCCCAGCATGCATCTGGTGGTCTATATGGAAGGAAAGGAATGCTAGGTGTTTTGAAGGACAGAAAATCAATTTTCAGAGGATTAAAGCAAACTGTAATAGTCTTCTATTTTTTGGTGTAAACAAGACTTGGTGGGGGATGGGGTAGAATTAGTTGATTTCTTAGGAAACTTGTAATCTGATTAACATCATGGAGGTGTGCTCATCACACTATGGGATGTAAGTTTCCAATTCGTCATCTCTTGGATGATGAATCTTTTGTGAATACAAAGTTACCCTTATCTAAAAAAAAATAGGAAAAGCAAGTCCAAACTTTTATTGTTTTAGGTACATATTTTCTCCCTAACAGTACCACAGATGTTGTCTGGGCTATTGATAGAAAGGTGCAATGAACTATTCATGCTAATTTTTGTTATGAATATGATATATGAAACCATTTCCATTGGAAGTGATTTTGCTTTTCAATTTTACAGGTGAAAACCAAATGAAACTGATCCCAGATGCTGTTCATGACGTGAGTTGCTGCCAAATTAAATTTCAGCAATAATAATTTTTTTCATCCATTATAGTAAATATTTATTTATCTATTTGGATCCAAGAACAGGTTAGCCACTAACATAGAAGTAAATTGATTTTGTAGCTACAGTCACACACTTTAAATCATATTGTTGTTACTGATGTTGATCATTTAGAAAGTGTGCGGAGAAATGGTTCTTTGGCCTATACAATTCTTTTTTAGAACTGAAGAGTCTCAAACAGAGAACTAGAAGTGTTTTTGTATCATCCCAAGAGTACCACATTGGACTTCCAAAAGGCTTTTGTGTGTTCAAAGTGAACACTGAACAAATACACACACTTGTTAACCACTAGAAGAGATACCTATTTGAGGATAAGAAAAAATGTCAGATTATTTGCCACAAGAAGTGATGATTGACATCTTCATAAAACTACCAATAAAGTCAATCCTTCGATGAGAGAGTATGGTGCAGCAGATTCATGGGTGAAAAAGTTCAGTATTAGGTCTCGTTACTTTACACGAAATTATATTTCTCTTCGTGATGATTATGGTTACTCATGAATTGGTGAGGCCAATGACTATTCTACAAATGGTTGGTGTTACAATCCGCGTTATGTTGATTATTACAAAGAGAGCTTAGTTTTACCTGATAAATGGACAAATAATTGTGTTGGAGATGCTTGTGAGGAGTCATTTACGTGTCAAAAATGAAAGGGAAATGGTTGCAGAAGAAAGAAAGGAAGAACAAAAGATCTTCATTACCTAATTAGCTATGTTGCACTTGATTTATTGACTTTGGCTATGTTTTGGCTTTTGGCAAGTGTATGAGAGAGTTAATGGTGAAGTTGATTACTTGAGTAATTTGTGCATATTATTCCTGCTTTCCTTTAGCCTAGTAAGATCTTGATTGAAGTTAGTGCACTAAGGGCACACTTGGTAGCTGGATGAGAAACAAGTTATCCATGTACTAATTTATGTTTAACTTAACGTTTTGGTTGATAATTTAGAAATCTGCATAACTAATACATGTATAAGTTATGAGAGAATCTATGAATTATTTTATGCAGGATAAAACGTGAAAAATTTGTATAAAATTATACATAAATTCACTCATAACTAATCCCTATATTAAAAATACCTGCATAACTCTAATCAGCTACCAAACGACTCCTAAAGTTTTATGGAAGTTTAAAGGTTTCAATGTATTCCCACATATTTTATTTGTCCCAAATTAACAGGACAGTCATGTAAAAATTATATTTTGGAGGGGTTAAATTTAATTTGAACTTCTCTAGGGGCTATTCTAGTAGAAAACAAAAGTTAAAGGATGACAAGTGCTATTTCCCTTTTAAGGAAGCCCTTGTTAGATAAAACTCCACTCACTGTAGCTACTGCCGTAAAATCGTCATCGAGAAAGCACATTCACACAGAACCAGAGAAGCAAAAAGGGAGAGAATAGAGGAAAATCTGTGTCTTCAGTACAAAAAATCTTTGATTTCAATTTGAGAGAGATCGGAAATGGCTTCTTCCAAAGAACGTGAGAACTTCGTCTACGTCGCTAAGCTCGCTGAGCAAGCCGAACGCTACGATGGTTAGGGTTTCTACTTTTTACTGTGTGTAGATCTGTTATTGTTTCTGTTTCTTTTGAGTATATGCTTTAATTTGATGTATCTCTCATATGATTTCTCAGAAAAGGTTCGGACATGGAACTGTTAGTTATGTTTTTGTTGCTCAGAATGTAAATTTTTACTGGAATGCTGCGCTTGTTGCCTTCGATGTTTTAAAGTTTTATATATTAGTAAATGGACTTAGGTCAGCATGGATTAACTTTTGTTGATCCGTTTTGGTTAAATGCAGTTAGACTCTAGTCATTTTATGTAGGTTGTAGTACTTTAGTACAGAGATGGTTGATCCGATTGAAGGTTGAATTACTCATAAGTCAATTTTATTGAGATGCAACAATTGGTTCTTTTGAAGTTTCATATATCAGCAAGCTGACTTAGGTCAGCAGTTGAGCACACGTAAACTTTTGTTGATCCACTTTGGTTAAATGCAATAAAAATTCAATTAGCTCTGATTGTGTTATGTAGGTTGTAGGAATTTATTACCTTTAAGGATTTGTACGGAGAGGGTTGATGCGCTTGAAGAATGTTGAATTACTCAAATGAATTTTCAGTTACTTGGAATTTGAGATTTCGTCAATATGATACAATTGGTGCTTTTGATGTATTAAGGATTTTTAATAAATGTATTCAGAATTAATATGTTAGCAAATGTTTTTTATCTGCTTGGAAGTTCTATACAGATTTACCTTTTATTGATCTGTTTGGTTATATGCATGGAAAATGTAACTAGGTTTCATATTTTATGTAATTGGTTGAGATTTTAAGGAATTGTGAATTGTGGTACAGAAATGGTTGAAGCAATGAAGAATGTCGCAAACATGGATGTTGAATTGACTGTGGAGGAAAGGAATCTTCTTTCTGTTGGTTATAAGAATGTGGTAGGTTCTAGGAGAGCATCTTGGAGGATCTTGTCCTCTATTGAGCAGAAGGAAGAATCTAGAGGAAATGAGCAAAATGTCAAGCGAATCAAGGAGTACCTGCAAAAGGTGGAGTCGGAGCTCACCAACATTTGCAATGATATTATGGTGGTCATTGATCAGCATCTAATTCCGTCATGCTCTGCAGGCGAATCAACTGTGTTTTACCACAAGATGTGAGGGTTCTGATTTCTGTTTGTTGTCGGTCTGAGTTCTAAATATATGTTGTTTTGGGAAGTTTAGAAAACTGGAGTTGTTAAGTTGATCTGTCTCTGCCTGCAGGAAGGGGGACTATTATCGTTATCTTGCAGAATTTAAAGCTGGCAATGACAAGAAGGAGGTTGCAGAGCTTTCATTGAAAGCATATCAGGTATATGGTTTGCTTGGGACCCGGCTTCTCAAAAATAGAGTGACGCACATGTCAGTTCCCATGCTCCCCCTTATTCGTGATAGTGGAAAATGCCCCAGATGTTATCATTAATCCCTTGAATTTTTTTATTTTTGGGTTAGAATCAGTGTCTCTAATTGTAATTTTAATTTAAACTTTTTCTCTTGTCTCTAATCTGTCATAAACAAATATTCGCTGTTTCTGAGAATAGTGCTTCTTTACTTGTTTTTAATATATATGTATATACTTCAAAGCAGTTCTTAAGTATACAAGTAAAAAGTTGAGCAGTAAAAGTAGTTTGATTGTCATTGAATGGTTGATTCATTATCTGATGACTTGCAAAGTGAGAGGAGTTTGCTTGTTCAAAAACTTGTCTTAGAATGAAACTAGTACTTTTTCTTAAAGCCCACACTTTATTTGCATTTTGCGCTTAAAGCCCCACCAGAACTTAGAGCTCACTTTTCTTTTGGTTAACATTGGCTTGGGTATTATCACAGTCCTCTTTGACCAGGATAGTCTGTGTCCCATTATTTAAAAACTTTTTTGGGTGGCGGTAGGCCTGTGAATAGTGGAAGGAAGGTTGAAGAGGGAGTGCCTTTTTTATGGATTAGAACCTGCATCTAAGAGATGTGGGTCAGAGTAGCTACCAGTAGGCTGCAACCCAATTCTTGTTTGTGCCACTGTTGAGTTACTGGGGTTTAAAAGACATAAATGTGGTATTAACTCTCTTACAGATTTTTTCCCATTAAATATTTTAAAATTCTTTTATAAACCAATGAAGTTTGTGCCACAATTTGGGGTATTTTGTATTAGCAAATACCATTGCAGAACAATGGAAAATGTGCCACAATTTGGGTTACTTGGGGTGAAAGTGAAGACCCTTTGTATGTCAATGCCAATTAAGTTGATCTTACAGGAGTTAGATTTGTATTTTATTAACATGCATTTTTTCATTGAGAGCTTCTTTCCTTTTTTCTTTTCTCCAATTCTGTTTGCTGCATTTAGATGATGAATTTCCTATTTGTTTGGCGATATATATGCCTGTCTGTCTGCTTCCACTTATTGTGTGTTGCTAAAACTTGTGCAGTCAGCTACAACTGCTGCGGAGGCGGAATTACCACCCACTCATCCCATTCGTCTGGGACTGGCTTTGAATTTCTCTGTTTTCTACTATGAGATCATGAATTCACCTGAAAGGTTTGTCTTTTGTATTTTCATCTTCTTGAAGCTGTCCATACCTTTTTTTAATCGGTGTGTCCATACTTGTTTCTAGGCTCAGCTGATTATAATCTGTTTTCTCCAGGGCATGCCATCTGGCAAAACAGGCCTTCGATGAAGCAATATCTGAGCTGGACAGCCTGAATGAGGATTCCTACAAAGACAGCACCTTGATTATGCAGCTTCTAAGGGACAACCTCACCTTGTGGACTTCTGATCTTCCAGAGGATGCTGGTATGCTTTGACTCATATCCTAATATCCTATGACACCTTGGCGTTTGTATAATCTAGAGTTTTCCTGGTGTTCATAATTTTCCCTGGCCGACGGCACTTTATTTATTTACTTATTTGTTTCTTATAATTATCTCTGTTTAGCTTGAAATTACTATTCTCAGGCTTGGTTGAGATCTTTTGCCTGTCTTTTCCGCTAGTAGTTGCTATAGTTTCTTCAGTGGTTTTGATAGCTCAATCACATGTGAGATGTCTACAGAAAAACCTAATTTGGTTCTGCAACCTTTTAGATAGCATTTAGAGAACTGCCTCAAGGGCTTTGGTCTAAAGGTAAGAGCATAGCGTTTGATATGCAAGTTGGGCAGTCGTCATGGGCTCAAACCCTGACACATATAGAAGCCTTGTATTTAAGTGTAGTAGTAGAAGGACGGGCCCATTATCAACTGAGTTTTGAATTGTGCGCCATTGCCTTCCCGAGATATCTTGGTTTTCAGAAAGGAAACAAAGAAGAAGATGATATTGTAATACTAAGTGCTAACTCACTATTTTCAGAAAATAAGTCCAGGGTGATAAAGAAGAAGTGTGGCATTGCTTCTTCCTTGAAGGAGAAAAAAAGAGTCAGGCAAGGAAGTATTAGTTTCTTGAAGGGTTTTTTCTTATGTCATGGGTTTCTTTTCTTGACATCGGATTAGCCATGAAGTTTTATTGGTGTTACCTTCAGCTAAATCTTGGGTATCTGCTTGAATTTTGACAGTGTACTTGTACAATTTTTTCAGTTAGTTTACATGTGCCCTTCAATCAAAATGCTATTTCCCAGTGAGTAATTATTTCCTTTAGAAATATACTATAAATGCAGTGCAAGATAGTTTGACAAGGCATAAAAACGTGATCTTAATAGCAGTATTGGGGGGTTGAGCTAGATGAATAGATTGCCTAATTTACTGAATCTGAGGGGAAAACTAACTTGATAATTTTGTGTGTTAAAATTTTGTTTCCCTTTCACAGAAGATGCCCAAAAGGGAGATGCCACAAACAAAGCTGGTGGAGGTGAAGATGCAGAGGTAGGTTCTTTGTATCCAGTCTCCTTCCTTTAAGTCGATTTTAGATTTTTCTAGACTGGTAGTAATTCAATTACGTAGTCATTCCAAATAATAATATTCTTTTTGTGTTTTTGCAGTGAATGGGCCTAATGGTTAGAACTACTATGTGTATTTGGAGGTGTGAGGACAAGGATACGCCAAGGGGGGTGTTTGTTTGTTGAGTCTTAGTAGATACTTCTATTATGGGTCTGTCGTGTCAGATTCTTCACATGTTAATTGGTTGTCTGCAACTCAGTGTGTAATTTGTATCCCTGTGCTATTTCCTCTCTCCGTATAGTGAGTTGTTTCAGTCTTTAGATAATTGCTGGTCTATAGGTGGTTTTATTTTTCAGATGACTGCCGCAGCCAAATGGAGGATATCAGCTATTTGCTTGTCCTGTCACCCTTATTATCTCAATGTCACTAAATTTCCATTATTCTCTCCTTTTTTCATTTAGTTTGAAGCTGAGCATATTTGCTACTCTATGTTGGTGCATATTATTGGTATCTTTTACCCCAATAGTATTTATTCTCTCTGCATGAGAAGTCTTTTACCCAAAATAAAGGATTGGAAGACTTAGAATATCTAGAATTAGTGCCTTAAAATGGCTTGCTCAGTTATTCTTTCTTATTGAGCCAAGGCAATGACAAATTTGGTGGGTTAGATTGTTGATAACAAAAAAGACTTTTCCAAGGAGTTGTGCTGATTGGTTTTTCCTATGGAAGATTGTTTCACCTTTACTTTTTCTCTATCTCTTGATGGAGGTTGATTGGTTATATTTGACTTTCTTAACTCCTTGTTTGTGGCCAAAAGTAATTGAATTGATTCTAGAAGGATAAGCGTTTGAGGTACTGTTAATCCTTTGTCTGAACTCTGCTTACCTTAATAGAGTGGATGGTTACGTATTCATGTTGAGTATCTTCTCTATCATTTGTCTCTTGGAACTGCCATCATGTGTTGTTTATATTTGACCAAATAACATGGTACAGCTGCCTATGTTTGAAAAAAAAGGAAGTTTGTCTGTGCTTGCTCATCTTTTAAAATCCTCTTTCAATTGTGTCTCCCCTTAGTTTGCCGTCGTTATACTTTTCAAATAACTATTCATTAGTATAGACTTGTCACTATCAATCTGTGATAACTTGATAAGAACCATACACATCCAGCTCTCGCCACTTTTGGCACAGTGCAAATTCGAAATTGTCCCGTGGCATTTGATAAGCAACAATTTGTCATATCCCATCTTCTTTGAGATAGTTTCTCCTACTCGTTTCCATTTTATAACACTCTTTTCAATTTGAATCATTTTAACTTGACACAACTCTTTTGAACATAACTTGAAAAAAAATAATCATATTTAATGTAGCTATTGTTAAAAGTGTTTTAATCAAATTAATTTCTTTAAACTCCATCACCAATAATAGTGTTACATAGAGCATCAAGACGAACGTGGTGTTTCAAGGTGTCGGGCAGTTAGAATGACAAATTTAAAAAGTTAATGTTCTAAAATCATAGAAACGACATTAATGATCTTTTCTATTTATCTGAACAAAATCATCTTACTGAATGTATTAATGCACAAGCAGGGGCAGATCTAGGGGATGTGAAGATGTTCACCTGACAAAAAATTAGAATGTTTATATAAACTAATTTTCTTATATATTATGTGAATATATAAATATAAAAAATTTGAATCACCTAAACACAATATAATATGTTAACTCAGTAATTCAGGTGGTTCAAAAATTCAGATAGTACAATAAAAGTGGACAATTAAAATAATGCAAGTGCCAGTTGATTGGAACATCACTCAAAAAGAAAGAAGAGGATATTGGAATTTAGGATATACGTAGTGGAACAATAATATTTGGTGTTATAGTACTTGGAATACCGAATAATTACTTTTGGAAGGCGGGAAAAAGACTCCCTCCCCATATTGTGTAAGCACCTTTGCCCAATTGCAAATTGGAATTTGATCCTTTCGTTAAAATATTTCTTTAAAATCCTTCATATTATTATATGCTTTTTCTGCTCATTCATCAGATTTCACAGCAAAGCCTAAAACTTCTCTGACACTCAACAATGGGGGATCTTCATTCTGCAGAAGAACATGGAAATACTCAAATTTCAACTGTCATTTTTGATTTGGATGGTACCCTTTTGAGTACAGGTCCTCTTTTTCCACTCCCTTTTTAGTTTTATATTTTTCTGGGTTTGTAGCATTTGTGTTTTGGGCTCTAGTTTTTTTTTTTTACTATGAGTTCAACTGAATCGTGTTTTTTACTCTGACAATGTATGGATATAGTCCCTGTTTTTAAAAAAACCATGGTGTTTGAGTCAGTTTGCGCGTAGGATCTATACCTAGGTAGTCCACCGGGTGGGTCAATCTCTGATGTCAATGACCTTGACTAATTACCGTGATACTGGTCAGTTGTCACCTCCCACCAACAACATGTATTAATACCGTAACTCTGTCCACTAAGTTTAGGACATATGGGAAGAAATTACCTAATGTTTTTGTCTTTGCTGGGATTTGAATCTGAGACCATATGATTTCCAATCCGCTTTATTGACCACTAGGTCACACCTTTGGGTGTCTGTCTCAGTCCCCTTTTGTGTGATGCAATTTAAGTGGGATAGAGTTTTAGAAAGAAAGATTGAGTTTTAAACTTATAATCTAAATTAGGCCCATAGAAACAATTTAAAAAGTGAAGTGCATAAGATATGTTAAGGATGCGTATACACCACCTTACCCAGGCTCCACTTGTGGGATTAAAATGGGGTATATTGTTGTTGTATGCATCTCACTCTGAGCCCGGTGATACTAAATCTTGGATGTGTATGTTTTAGAGCACTTGACAAAGGAAATTCTGAAGGAATTTCTGGCTGGATATGGGAAGGTGCCAGATAAGGAGAAGGAAAAGAAAAGATTGGGCATGGCCCAGAAAGAGTACGCTATTGGCATTGTCAGTGATTACGACCTCCCTATCACGCCCGATCAGTATGTCCAAGCAGTCATGCCCTTTTATCATGACTTGTAAGTGTTTTTTAAACCATGTCTCTCAATATATTAGTTGTTTCTTTTTATTTTGGATATATTCTTATATGGATATTCACTTGTAAGCTACTATAAGGCATAATTGGTTGACACTTGACAGTGGCAGACCTAGTGCATTAGTTATGGATTTGTCCAAATAGAGACTGATCTACAACATAACTTATGGGTTCACGTGAACTCATCGGCTTTTTCTCAAACCCAGTATATGTATCAATCCACTAAATATTTGAATGTGAACCCAATTATGATTGTATATTAACTTGAGGTCACTATAGGAATCCATAAACTTCAAATCTTGGATTTGTCTGTGTCCAAACTAATACATTTGGTTCAAACCTAATATATGTGTTAAAAAATCCATTAAAATAGTATCAAACATAGAGTCCGAACACAACAAATTAATAGGTTGAGGTAGAATTCGGAACTCAAAGCCATTAAGTTCAAATCCTGGATCCGTCTATGTTGTTTGATGTCATCTTCTTACAAAATCATCATATTTGTGCATTTCATTTTACTTCATATTGGATAAGTAACATGGTT
The DNA here is from genome assembly GCF_000226075.1 of Solanum tuberosum. Classification (NCBI taxonomy): domain Eukaryota; kingdom Viridiplantae; phylum Streptophyta; class Magnoliopsida; order Solanales; family Solanaceae; genus Solanum; species Solanum tuberosum. The sequence goes on along the minus strand of NW_006239028.1, from coordinate 462,363 downwards.
ATTGATCCTTACATTCTCCTATTGCTCTTACATGTTGAATAGAAGTCTTCTTTGTGTTGCTTCAAGAGCACATGCATCTTCCCGTTTTCCTACACTGTGTTACAAAGTTATATCTTAATGTCTTCGAGTGAAATGTTCTGTGATAATGTCTCCGATTCTAGTTGATGACATGATGAGAATGAAATACTTGTTGCCATGACATCTTTAATAATTTGACTAGCCGCATGATATTAATGCTCTGCTCTGTATAACTAACAGAATCTAGTAAAACACTATGCACTAGTCGCCTGCACTTGTCAATAATTTTGCACATCTTCTTACATTGTGTTGATGGTGTGATAGATTAGCTATTTAAGATATTCAATGATTAAGCAAATGCGCAACAGAGTATTCACGTACAGTTTTTTTCCTATTTTGTTGCAGGTGGTTGCAAGCGAAAGCACTTCCTGGTGCTAATCGCCTTATAAGACATCTCCATAAGCATGGAGTTCCCTTTGCCCTTGCTTCAAATTCCAAAAGGAAAAACATAGATGGGAAAGTCTCTCTCCAAGAAGGTTGTGCTATAACTCATTAAGAAATTAATGTAAAACGTAGTTTATCTTCATTATGCTCCTTTTCACATTATCCTTTTATTTTCTTGCTTCATCAATTAGTGTTGTTATTTTCGAAGTAAATAGTCCATAAGACAGTTCCTTAGGACTGAGAAAATTCTTTTTGTTAAAGCCAGCAAAGTGTTTTTTTTGAATCATCTTATTGTTAAAAAAATGTTTCCTTCTCTTCCTAAATGAGGTCACCTTTATGAACTTTCAATCATGGTCAGCACATCAATTTTCTTTCAGTTGTTTCCTTGTGAAGGTGTATATTATAAGCTAACATAATCCTTTTTCTTCATTGAACTAGGTTGGAAAGAATGTTTTTCCGTAATTCTTGGAAGTGATCAGGTTAAATCAGGGAAGCCTTCTCCAGACATGTAAGTTAGGCTTTCTACTGTGGGTGATTCTCTGAACAGTTCTGGTTACTGCTATGCATAAGATATGACATACTCCTTTATCCTCTATTCCTCTCAAAGTTTGTGTTATCACATTTTTCTTGAAGAAAATCTGAGAATATTTCATTGATAGCTGGAGAACCAAGAAGGTGCTTAATTACGATAGCATGTACAAACTGCTCATGATACTATTCTTTCAGAAGCTCATAAAGTTACCGAAATCTATCATTTGATCTCTGCTATTTAGATATTCATGGTTGACTAAAAAGACTAAATATGTAAGCAAAAGTATTTCAATTCAAGAACCCTATAGCTAATTCCTTTAAAGCGTCTTCAATTAATCTCCCCTTTTCCTATTATGTCTAAAATAAGAACCGAATAACAATTTTGTGCTATACATGTTCATTGTTCAGAAGCTATTGTTAGTCTAAAATCACTTGCAAAATTTGTGTATATCACTGACAGACTGAACTTCTTTTCCATTGGTTGATAATTGGTGTCACCTGTGAGATAATATATTTCTTCTGATTTCCTGTGAATTCTTGAATTGATTTTAGATTTCTTGAAGCTGCAAAACAAATGGGTGCAGATGCAGCTCACTGCCTAGTGATAGAGGATTCTGTGTAAGTCGCCTTTTCTTTCTCATTTCTAGTTAGCTTGTTTAAGTTGGACAGTTCTTTGCATGCCTATGTTGTGTGCTAGTGAGTGGTGGAAATCATCCACCTTTCATGTAAGTGACTGTATTTCTATTCTCAAGGATCAAACTTACATCGTCACAAGCGATCAGCATGACTAGCTGTCTAGCATTAGTTTACTGCTTAAACTCTTAACAGATTAACATGTACCTCAAAAAGTTTGCCATTCCTCCTTTTTTTTTTCCCTATTAATAGCTAACTTGACTAGCTGAACACACTCTCGAAGCTGATTTTGATTCTTAACATATGTTGATATGATGATATCATGAGTACGTAATTCCATCTAACAATGTTTGTGGGACTGAGAAGTGAATTTGCGTTAAGTGTGCAAAAATTTGGTTCTTGAATTTCACATACCTGGTGCATGGAGCATGTTAAGTTATTTTACCTCCAATAGAAACATTAATCGCAAACTGGGGTGAGTATTAGTCTTGTGCCTATCTTAGGCCATGAGGCTTTAACCTTAAATGCCTCTTGGTTTTGATCTTTTCTGGACAAGACTGAAATAACTCATTGATACACGTACCTACACATGGAAGTCTTAATTTCTGCAGTGTGTAATTCTACTAATTTTAATGCTGCTTTGGTATCAAAAGCTGGTGATCTATTCCAGCATATCATTTTTGCTAATTAGAACAGCTTAAACATGATTCACATGAGATGTGAGTGTGTGCCATCTTAACTCTAGTCAAAGCTGACAATTTTTGTGCTGTGCTGTGGCACACACTAATGCATGTGAAGGGCTTCAGATACTTCCTTAGAAATCAAAGTAATCCTGTTTTTCTTTAAATTGACTTGCTCCTTGTTTATTTCATTTTCTCTTCAGTGAACTGATCATTCATGATTCTACATATTGAGGACATGTTTGTGCAGTTAATGCACGACTGTTGAACATTTTTTATTAACTGAAATTGATATGACAGTAGTTCCTCACCCAATAACTTTGACAGTATCGGAGTCAGGGCAGGCAAGGCTGCTGGAATGAAGGTGGTAGCTGTGCCATCTTTCCATTCTGAATTTGATCAATATACAATAGCTGATTCTGTGCTTCGTTCACTCCTAGATTTAAAGCCGGAAGTATGGGGTCTCCCACCATTTGAAGACTGTATGTTTCTTTCCAGTATACCTTCTTTATGCTCTGGTCCTGCATGTCCTTCTAGCATAATGCAACTTTTATTACTTGATGATTGCAGGGGTTGATAATGCGTTGCTGGTTGAACCTGTTCATTTCAGGGGTCTGTACAAAAATGGCCTCCTCCATGATTTTGCAGGTCTATGACAAGCCCCATATCCTCTCCCTGATTCCTTCTTATTTGTGTTATTAGACTCGCAGAATTCTGACTAAGGATCATATCCAGATGATGGGCCGTCTACTCTACCCGATCAAGTGTTTGGAGTTTATTTTGGCTGGGCAAAACCTGAGGCTTACAAGTTCATAAAGATTGTTCTTGGCAATGGTTGGGGACATGGCTGCTGCAGTTCTAAGAGGAAGATGGTGAGTAAACTAACCCAATGCTTCTTCACTTCACACTGTTGGATTACTCATGGATCTCTCTCTATTATGGTTGCTTATTTGTTTTCAGTTAGGGATATTGCAGAATACTTTGTTTATCCGTACACTTATTATAACTGTTATAAAGTGTTTATTGCAGCATTACTCAATGTGTCTGTGCAGTGGACAACTGGTATCTATAGTTTGACATGCTGTCTACTAAGCATCAAATAGTGTGGCACAGTTTTTGGAAGTGCGTATGTTTTAAGCAATGAAAAAAGTTTACTGGTTTTCTTTAGCAGAAGAAAAAGTTCGTCAGTAATCTTCTCGAGGCATTTTAATTGCTTCATGCATGATGTTGCTTATAGTTACAATTTGTCTAATTGCATAGTCCCTAATTCCTACTTGACATACATTAGCTTTATCATCTCTTTTATCTTTTATCTGCTACTATTTTAAATTTCTCGTTCTTATATGTTTTCCTAGTTTAAAGATGATCATATTTGTTTTTCTACTCCATTTCAGCAAGCTTGTATAGTTGATTCAAGTGACGAACAGATCCAGCCTGGCAAAATGGAAGTTGTGATTGTAGGTTACATCAGAGGATCACACGATGAGGTGATATAGATAGTTTTATTAATTTTCCTGTGATTTGTCTTAGTAACTGAGGATTACCCACCGGGATGATAGTAACCATGGTAAAAATTAACGAATAAAAAGATTTTTATGGGGAAAACCACAGCTCGAAAAGAGAAAAATAATATCAGTATAACAGAGTAGTTTGGAGGTTCTAGTTTTCAGTGTCACAAAGTCCTCATGACTCCCCTACTCAAAACTGAAAACCCAAAACCCACTGTATTATACACACTCAGAATACATTCATTTCTTTTAATACCGCTTACTGTAATACCGCTCACCCTTGCCCTCAAGGCAGTTCTAGTGGCAAGAGCACATATACGTAATATGTTAGGCTCCATCATGGGTTTGAATCCGGTCACATACAAAAACTTGATACTTAAGTGGAGAAGGGTGGACCTATTATCCACCAAGTTTTGAACCGTGTGCCGGGACCTTTGGGGATTTCTCGGTTATCAGAAGTACCACTCACTCCTGCGTTCTTTTTTTTTTTCCTCACAAAGATCTACATTGTGAAAAAAACCCTTGGCCCAACTCTCCTGTTGAGAAAACATCTCAACCAAAACAGGGGTCTGACACCTTCCAATCCATTGCAACCCCATCGATGGTTAGGTATACAAGGGTCTCGTCATCTTCCATCCATTACAACACTGCAAATTGCTAGGCATGCACATACTTTATTCTTGTTGCATGTAAATAGTACTGATCGTATGCCAGTGCCTATGAAAACCCCTTCTCATGCTCCTATACTAGCTAAAACTCAAGGATTAACACTGATGATAACCATAGTAAAAGCAGGATGAAAGTAAGGAAGCATAATGATATTTTTACGTGGAAAACTCTTCTTTAACTTAAGGGAAAAGCCACAACCCAAAAGGAGCAATATCACTATAGTTGAAAATTTTGCTCTGGTAAGTGTTAATTTCAAAGTCTTTGAGAGACTCACCCACCCAAAAGAGGAAACCCACTAGGTTATACACACTCGGAATACATTTTCTTTGACACCCTCACAAGAATACCACTCACTTTAGTTCTTATTCTTCCCTTATGGAGAACTACTCCTTGAGTTGAGGGTCTATCAGAAACAATCTCTCTACCTCTAAGGTAGAGGTAAAGTCCACGTACACTCTACCCTCCCCAAACCCCACTTTGTGGGACTACACTGGATGTGTTGTTATTGTATGGAGAACTACATCTTTCTCTATCTCTCGATTGTCATACAAATAAGTGAATAAAACCATACTTGTAGGAGGAAAAACTTGTCCTCCAATAAAAATAGTGCCAGAAGAGAATTACTTTTTAGAACAGAAATCAGACCTCCTTAGAATTTCTTACATTCTAAGAAACTTCCCTTTTCTTCAAGTTTTCATCCTCATCAAACTACTGAACCACTACTTGAAATCCATCAGATACCTTTATTGCCATGTCGGATTTATTTCTATCTATGGGGCTGGGTCCTACAACTCCGATGTTATGTATGCTTGCATCTCATACTTGCTTTAGTTGATTAGTCAAACCCACAAAATTAATGTACCTGTTATTGAGTCCATTTGCGAGTTTATGGCACAGACATTCCATATGATTACAGCAGAAACACACTCTCTGCTGTTGTAATACTGTAACCAAAACATATTTTTCCTGTTACAGCAACTGAAGTCTTTTTCAAATTTGTGTAGGATTGTGTGGTAGGCTTAGACAGATACTTACAAAAACGATATAGTTGATAAACATTTAAGTTCCTGTCTACCCTCTTCCAAGATGTACAGAGAAGTTGGCTTGCCGATGTTTAATTATCATATCACTATGTCCATTGTTCACATGTTTTAGCTCTCTCTCTACTTTATCTTGCTTAATTTTCTCATCTGTACTAAGTGTAGCATTTTCCATGCATCATTCATACAGGGAAAATCGGGCAAAATAGAAATACTTGAGGAAGACAAGTCCATTGCCAATGCTGCCTTGAATCTGTCTGAATTCTCCCTAGGTACATTCAAGTCTCTCTTCTCTGAAGTTGCTGTACAAGATGAGTGCGACCTTAACGTAAAATGAACAAGGATATGATTGGCATTAGCATAGCGAGTAGTTACGTCCGTTACCCTGAAAGAGGAAATATGTCTTCTTGGGATCAGGGCGACAAAAAAAAACATGAAATAATTTTTGAAACTCAGAACTTCAATCATTGTTCTGGTTTCTTGCTCACATGGTTATGGATTAGTAGCCTGCCCACCAATTATTCTGTAAAATTAACAATCCCATGGTTGAATTTCATAATTACTATTAGTGCTTTGCCAATGGATTGAAAATAATGAAAATTTGTGTTTAGTTTAGTCTTTTGCAGTTTCTCCTTTTACTCTATGTTCACATGCCAGGTGAATTCAGTGCTTATTTTAGTATTCTCAGGTTGTTAAGACGAGTTTAACCTTAAGATTTGCAGATACTTTTATACTCAGAAAAACTTCTAGTTGTGAATTTTTCTTTCCAATTTTTGGTCACAACTAGTAGTATTACATTACATTTCAATATATTACACAAAAGATATTTCTGTTTATAAGGATTATTTTGTATTATTTATACCACTAAACTATGCAAGAGTCCTATTATCTTCTTGTACTTAATTGTTAAGTTTGTACTAATTTTTGTGTTTAGTATGTTGTGTTCATTAAGATGTCATTCCGGTTTTAATCTTTTGTACTGATTTTTATATCTATGAAGTTGCATCGCCAATCTTTATATTTTGCACATATTACATTCTTTTATGAAATTCTCATACTTGTTAAGTTGATATTTTACATAATTTTTTTCATTTATTTAGGGCCCGTTTGGCCATGCGATATGAAATCATGATATGGGATCATGAAATGAAATTGAAGTTTTGTTTGGACATGCGATATGTAATTTTTGTGTTGTATATATTCTCATAAACATAAAAATACCATAAGTTGTAAAACTATTAAAATAACCTCAATTGTTTATTCAATCTTATCAAATAAACAAAAATTCATAAAATCGCATGATAAATTATTATAAAGATATTTGTTCTCCACTTAAGTAATTGTTTCATCTAACTTTAATTTAATAAA